>NW_017304842.1:288668-294956 GCF_001594115.1 Trachymyrmex septentrionalis
TATACAATTTTATATAATTATATATAAAATTTTTTTTCCGGGTAAATATTTAAACTTGAAAATTTTTAAATAAATGCATTACAGTTTAAATGCATTAACCCTCAGTACCCACAAAGGCTTAGCATAATTCCCCCGATTTGCATAGTTCAGATCCCTTTTTTTCCGATCCCTTTTCACTTATTACAAAATATCTTTTGTACTACGACATTTTAGACTTTCTAAAATTATTTTTTTCAGTCTTCAAACGATAGATAAAAAAAAATTAGTTAAAATCGATGCACTAGAATTTGAGATATAAGCAAAAAAAAAATGCTGGGTTATAAATATCCGAATGTGGGTAGATAGGTACACTTTTTTGAGATATGGATACTGAGGGTTAACTATCTTATGAAAAATACATCAAATATCAATTATTATCATATATCAAAGTAGAAGATTAATTCTTACCCATAAACCACCATTAATATTCCTTCAAAAGCATATTTGAAGTACGATATGTCAAATAGCCAAACAAAGTAGGGATTCACGTCTTTAGTATGTACAAAAAAACCACTAAGCACAACGAACGGCATAATTGCAAATGGTCCAAAAATTACGCTATTCTGAAATAATATACCAATTTACAAATTGTACAATAGATGAATTGTATTTTCTTAAGTCTTTTCCCCAGTGTCCTTCCTTCAATTATTCTTAAAATATTTTTAAAATAAAAATAGATACAAAAAATACATATAATCGTTAATATAAATGATTAATTGGAATTATAAATGAATAAAATAGATTACAAACCTGGATCTTTAGCGAACACCCTACAATGAATCCAATCGTTTGACCAACCAGACTGGCAACAAAGCACATGAGCATGTACAACCCAAATCTTCTACTTTCAGGAAGCTGGCCACTCATGTAATATACTATGACTGTATAAATAAACGTAGAAATAAATTGGACCAGAAAATCTGCCACTTTGCCCGCTAAATAATACGATTGTAATTTATACCAACGATTGAAGTGCTCACGTTTTAATATCGGTAATTCCAAAGGAACTGCAAAACAGAAAAAAATATATGTGAATTTGACGTTGTATTTCAGAATACTGCGCGTATTGAATCATAAAATTATTAAAGCTTAACCGGGCAAGGAAAAGCGGTCTCAAAAAAAAAAAAAACATTTTGTGAGCAGAATAAAAATTTGCAATATAATTTATATTGCACATTTTTATTCTGCTCACAAAATGTTTTTTTATACATGTTTTTTTAATATAATTTATATTGCAAATTTTTATTCTGCTATATTATATTAAATTAATATAACATTAAAATTAGATTGAAAATTAAACTAATTACAATAAACTTACTCGTGACCATTGTAGCACTAAATGCACTATACGTGAGAAACATAATATTATAATATGATAGACTATAATTGTCTAAAACATAAGCAGCATCTTGGCCAATTTTAAAGTATAATGCACCAACAATCAAAGCAATTGTCAAATGCATTGATATCCGTGTGAGCATTAATACCTACGTAAATAAAAATAAAAAGAATTTAAAATTCCGTATTAATGTTAACGTTAATACTTTCGATGTAATATGATAAATTACATTATAATATATATAAATCCATACAGCACAGAATTTGCAGCAATATCACTGCAAAATGTTCGCAATATTGCTGCAATGTTGCAGCAGTGTTACTACAATTTTTGTGCAACTTTGTGCTGTAGGGTAATTAACTAATTGAATTTATATAACTTATTTCTCATTCAACTGAACATTTATATGACATTAATTCTTATTCTTTTTCGATATTTAGTAAGTAGTTCTCTTTCTCTCTCTCTCTCTCTCTCTCTCTCTCTCTCTCTCTCTCTCTCTCTCTCTCTCTTAAAGAAAAACATATCTTATGAATAAAATTCGCAACGTATAACAATATTACCTTATCGCGAAATAATCTAATTACATTTCTTTTGATAAGAATACAGAGTTGCTTCCAAAAATTGTCAATATAATGTGGAGTATGTCTGAATTCCATTTCGAAGGAATATGATCTTTTAGCAACCTGTTGCAAGGTAGTAGTTTCTTGGCTTTTATTTAAATAAACGGTTTTCGTCGATCTCCATTTATTACTTTTCCCATTCTCGATCAATTCCATTAGCTTGGATATGTGGGGACCATAATCGCCATTGCATATCTCCATCACTATACATGGAAGAAGAGTTCTAAGTTTATGTTACCAAGATTTTTGCACAATAGTTTGTCGGTTTTAAAAAGATATAGCTTACAGAAATCAACAGGATCATAATGTGTCGGACAGACAAATCCTATACTATTTAGATATGGCACCAAATTATACGTGCTACCCGTGTAAACGCAATTGCCATTAGCAATCACATAAAGATGATCCAACATATTGAAGAGGATTGCACTCGGCTGATGTAGCGTACAAATTATAGTTCGTCCTTCTTGCGCTAATTGTTTCAAAAGTGCTAGGCATTGCTTTGAAGAAGTGCTATCCAAACCACTAAAAAGATAAAGACAGTTATACATATATAAAAAGTATGTACGTGATTAAAAATGTCTCGCTAAAAAAATCATGTAATACCTACCTCGTAGGTTCATCAAGAAACATAACTGGTGGATTGTTGATCAGTTCAAGTGCGATGCCGAGTCTTTTTCTTTGTCCTCCGCTAAGTACGCCAATAATCATGTAACGAGACTCGTCGAGACCCATCGCTACTAATATTTTGTCGATCTATTACATCAATTAACTTTTATCCGTCAATTAGAGAACTTCGATATAATATCTCATTAAATTATGTAATTATACTGACAATGAGTAAAATCTCTACTTATCGAGATCAATTAAATAACTTTATTATTATAAAATAAAAGCTAATGTGCGTATCACTTACAATTTAATTCATGGTAAAATTTTTGCAACTCTTAAGAAATTTTTATTAAACATTATTTATATTAATATATTATAAATATTTTTAATAAATTAGATGGATCAAAATCACTTGTTATGTTTAGTTTTAAATATAAATTTTCAAATAATACGCATATTAGCTTCTTGATATTAAATTTCAATTAGCATTCCAACCGATTAGTTATTTGTTATTAAGTTATTATGAAGTTGTTACATCTTAATTGACATTCACGTTTATTATTTTAATTTTGCTTATTCGTACTAAAATCACATGTTATTAATTGCTTTATAAAAATGCAGATTATTTTAGAATCTATTTGTAATTATCATCTTAAAAGAAAATTAAAAACAACAGTGTAGAATAATGATGGAAAAGGATATAATTGACTTAACACATTCTCTTTACAGATAAAAACGCAAATTGTTTTGCAACGTAATAAATTTTTTTCACCGGCAATTAGTTTACATATTTCCCATTGTAAATATTTTAACCCTTGAAGAATTTTATATTTATATAAAAAAAAAATATTTATAATACTACCTTTTGCGATTTCTGATGATGATTCAAACTTAGTTTGAGATCAGCAGCAATGAACATAGCTTCCTGCACTGTTAAAAATGGTTGCAGATTATCATCCTGCATTATGTAGGCGGATAATTTACGAAACTCTGACATATTTCGTTTTCGTCCGTTTATCATGATTCTACCAGTAACTGAGGTTGTTCTGAAATGTAACATATCGCTAATTCGTAATATCATAATTTCTCTCTATTAATATATACGTGAATATATAATTTATGTATTGAAATATGTTTATTTGGAAGCAAGAATTGGCTGCGTTTAACAGAAAAAGCCGCCTTGCAACTAGTGTAAAATTCTCTAATATATAATTGGTTTATACATTTAGATTCAGTGAGGATTTAAGAGCAAGATTAGTCATCTTAAAGAATTTTGCAATGGCTATAAAGCTACTTTTTCTGCTGAACGCTGCAGTCACTGTAACTAATAATGTGTGCCTTCCAACAAACGACACAGATGACACGGTGTAACACAATGGATCATCACATCCTTGTTGTTTGCCAATGTTAAGCAAAGATGAGATGATCACTATGTTGTACTGTGTCGCTTGTTAGAAGGTACACAATATTAACCTGCCATTCTTCTTAATATAGTAATTATAACTGATAAAAAAATTAACTGTCAATATTTAGTACGTGTCCTTGAATAATTTGCCAACCAATTGTCACATTTATAATTGGGAAACGTTTAAAAAAGAAGATAAGGATGCGTAAAAAAATAAGAGTGTGTGAAGAAGATAAGATTAAAAGTTCATTTATATTTGTGATATTGCAATGCATCATGATACCTAAGATGCACCTAAAAAGTGAACGGATATTGATATTGAAGATTACGTAATTTAATGCGTCCATGCACGTGTATCGTGACTCCAATGTTATACACGCACAATTCTATCTAAGGAACAACTGAATTAACATACGCGGCTCTAGTGCGGTGTGGAATTTTAAATGCAATCTATAATTTATATTTTAAAATCTACAAAAAAAATTTTTACAATACAAGAAAATTTTGCTAATCAAAACCCATCAAGATTACCCGCATAATATCTAAATTCAAGTTTTTATCATTCTGTTTTTGTTTTAAACGATTATCAGATTGATAATTAAGATTTTTTTGTTCGGATTAACATTTCATTTTTCGGATGAATATTTAGAATACTTTGAATAAAATCTTCAGCTTATAACATATTTAAACAATTTTTTAAATGAAAAGGTCCTTAATATAATTCTTAATATAAAGAGAGAAAAAGTCTAAACGTATCATAAATAAAATATATATTGTATATAATAATTTAAATTTAACATAAATTTTTAATAATTTTTATTAATAAAACAAAATTTTTTATATTAATTTCAATCACTTAATGTTTGTTAAATATTTCTATCTGTTTAATTTTAAATCTAATACTTAATCTTCTTATTGCGTGTATGTAATCTCTCGCTATTGAATTAGAATGAAAAATACTTCACATTACAAAAGAGGCCAAAAAAAAACATTATAACTTTTATTTTTATAATTATGTATTAATCATCATCTTAATGTAGATCTTTTGTAGTAACTTTTATAATAACTAAATAATAATAGTGAACGTTAAAACATTTATTATCCTCCGTCACGCTTAGTGTCAAATAAAATCTATAATAAGCTGGTAATTGTGTCTTTTCTTCATCCATTCGTAAGATAAAATTGATCAGAGTGTAGCATTAATTTTATACTAACGTAAAACCTGCTAGGATATCCATTAATGTAGATTTTCCAGCGCCTGAAAGACCCATAATAGCTGTGAGTTCGCCCGGTCGAAAGTCGCCATTAAGGTTGTTTAACAATGTTTTCCTCTCTATAAAATAAAATAATAGTTCTTTACAAAAAAAAGCATTATATAATTATGCGAAAAAATTTTTTAATGGTTAATAATTTATGCATGCTGAGATATGACATTCACAAGCGGAATGCAATTAGTACTAATTACAATCTCAACAAGTTATCGTGTATCCAAATTCGTCAAAGTGAAAGTTCCACGGATAATAAGAATGTTGCCACTTCCACAACATGGAATAATAATGCTTAACTTGAGATAATAGTTATATATTAAATGAAGGCATTTGTTGTATAATATATTTTATAATTTAATTTAAATGCATAAAATACGACACGACAGATCCTCTTTAATAATTGTAATATGTTAGAAATTTATTGAATATTTTTGTTTTTTTAACTCAATATATGCTATTTGATTTAAAATCGGTTCTATTTTTTCTTCAATGTTTAGTTTAAATAATTTATTATGTATCTTTGCTGTATTATATAGTAATTTTATATCATTTAATAATTATCATTTAATATATATAATTTATACTCTCAAAAAATAGACATTTCTATTTTAATTAATAATAATAATTAAAAATTGTATTGTAAAATAAAATAACCAAAATAAAATATATTATGTTTGTTGGTCTACCTGGTCTACTTGATGTTAGACCTTACGGTCTAATCTACCATATGTACAAAATCAATATATTTGATGGTCCTTAAGGACCATATTATTACATATCTACCATTTTATTACATATCTACCATATGTACAAAATCAATATATTTGATGGTCTTTTACCATCAAGTTAGACTTTACGTTTATATAACAGTGCAAATTCCTTCCGGAACCTGAGATTCCCTAACAATGTTTCAAACAGAATATCTTTATTTAAATTTAATAATAAATTATATTCTACTTAAAGAAAAAAGAATAATTAATTTTATACAATGTACAATAATATATA
>NW_017304842.1:295238-320574 GCF_001594115.1 Trachymyrmex septentrionalis
ATTTTTTTCAAAAAAAGTATTTCATCCTCTTAATGTACATATGTATATATAAGAGTAGCTATAAAAAATATAAATATATTTCTTATTTTTTATAATCGATACTACATCATATCAATCAAAACTCACCAAAATTGGAGAGAAGCATATTTGAATTTTTCCGAAATGTATGGCATTTTAAAGCTAAGTGAAGGCTAATAATGTCTATATGCGTGTACTTTACTGTTCATAATAAAAGAAATTTCTTAGATTGAAACATGTCATGTCTATATATTGTTATTTAAAACAAAATCAGTATTATTATAAAAGGATCTGACGTGTGCAACGCTGAAATAAAATAAAAATTGAAGTGTAAACAAAGTAAACAAATGTAAGAGGAGAATAGCTGAAACGCAAACAAAGCTTGTAGAATGCAAAAATTGAAACGTAAAAATGGTCTTTCATGTTCTTTTACGTTTCTTTGTCTCCATATTCATCTACTAGAAGTTTTATTTTCGTTTCTGTTACTCTCCTTTTACATCACTTATTCCAACTTTTATTTTCGCCAGGAAATGATAAGACAAAATCTGATCGTTGCTAAGATCAAGCGAGGAGTTTTCAGAAAAGATAAAGCTTTTTTTGAAAATGATAAATATTTCCCTAGTATTGGCCAAGAGAGAATAAAATAGAGAGAAAGAAAGAGAAAAAAGAGAAATACGTGACCGCACGATACAGCTGTATGTTTGTATTTTGAAATCATCTCGCAATGACTTTCGAGATGCTTGTTTTTTCTATCTTATACATTAACATTTATATATTTAAAATAATTAATAATATATGTAAAATATAAAAATTTATTTAAGAGATATTTAATTTTTCTTCTATAGAGATAGATTAGTCAGTCAAGTCTGTTGAAAACAAATTTTGTTAAATGCTTACTACAAATTTTGTCAACGAAAAGGCATCAAATTTGATGCAAATTCTATCATGTTAAATACTGTCAGCAAATTACAGGTGTCAGATAAATAAAATCGGCTGATGTAACATATAACAATTATAATTGTCGTCAAAGCTTATTAAAAATCTGATGGCAAAAACATAAATTGACTAAAATTTTCTTCGGTTTTTGCTGTCAATTTTTTAATTTTAACTTTGTCTAATTATGTATCCAGGCTAGCAAAACACAAGCTTATTACTGATACAGATGGTACTAGATTTGTCACCAATTCTCATCGAGTTTTTACGTCTATTTGATTTTTTGGCTAATTTTCTATCAATTTGTTTACTGGATAAATGATATTCCAACAAGAATCGAATATCAATCATAAGAGCAATGAAATATAATATAATCTCGCTACACTCTGAAACTTAGTCAAACGGCAACTCGCGATAAATTTTATCGATTTCAAAGTACTCTCAATAACGCATGTCTTTGTTCTAAGAATAAATATATTCATTTTCTAAGCGAGAGCTCTTATCTAAATTTCATATTTGTAGAACAATATTTATTATATAATATTATTTTTTCTATATTTTCACTAAAAAGCAATATTCTTTAGAATATGTTAATAAACTCTTATATTTGAATAAATTTTTAATAAAAATTACTTTTTTATCACAGCAGAAAAATTTTCAATAATCATTCTTTAATTATTATTGTTTCTGTACGTAATTATACTACTGAAAATCCCATATTTGGTTGAATCAACTAATCTCTTATTTAGATATGGGCAAGTCCTTGGTTGATACAATAAAATAATTTAGTTGAAGCACAAAAAGTTCGTTTTGGCTGTGTTTCAAAATTCACTGTCAGTGCTGAAAATATATAATACACGTAACATAAACTATAGATTTTCAGCTGGCAGTGAATTTTGGAACACAGCCTTTTCAACATTTTACTTGTTTCTGATTAAATGTTATAATAATCAAATGTTTACTTTATAACTAAATTATTTTACGATATGAAAGACTTGTTTGTCCATATCTAAATAAAAAGACAAGAGATTAATTGATTCATTTAAATGGAATTCTTAATGTAAATTACGACTTTTATTATGCTGAATTTATATTCGTACTCAATTATAATACATCATCTCTATAAAATAATCAGTCAATCATTACTCTATCAATTGTATTTTGTTTAGAAAAGTTGTATTAACAAAATTAGATTCAACATTACACAATGTGTAATAAAATATTAAGTTAACTTAGAAATTTAAAAATATTTTTATAATTATAAATACATTACATTTTTAAATACCTTACATTTATTATATTCATATATAATTATATAATATACTCTACCTTTTCTGATCTCTTTTCTTATCTTAATGACGTGTACATCTCTAATCGAATTATGTCGTATACGAGTATGTCATAATGATTTATTAATTATTATTTTTGTTATTATTATTCTTAATAATAATACATAATTTTATAACGATTTTACGAATATCGTTTTACCCTTTGACAAGATCCTTTTCTGTACAGTGTACGATACATCCTCGAAGAGCAGATAGAGCGATCTATCGACTTGCGCGTCGTCCGCCCACTGTTGCAGATCGCGCGTTCTTTCTGCAGACCTCATTGTCATTTCGTAGCCAGATAATTTGTGCGTATGTATATGTGTGTGTGTATGTGTATATGTGTGGGTGTGTGTGTGTATGTGTGTGTGTGTGTGGATCAGTGTCGCACGGGTCACACCTCTCTCACTGACGATCTCCGCGTCGAGTTTTCGCCGCGCACGAGCGCGTTTCACATTTCTTCCGCACGCTTTCCTATTACCCGATCGACTGGCACGCAGCTTACTTGGCGTCGTCCGATTCTGCAAACGCGCGTTTATCCACTACACGCACACTCCTTTTACCCAACTGCTGGCGGACAACTTCGTGACGTTCGATTCTATGCGCGCCTTTATCCACGCGCGCGTAAACGCTGGACGCCACGGCGTCGGCGCGTGTTGTCGCGTCGCGTCGCGTCGCGTCACGTCGCGTTGCGATAAAATAAAGACTCGTATAGTCACTGGTATTCGCGTCCTCGGCCTGTCGAACAACAATCGAGAAATCAATGTTCAAAGTCCGTCTATGTAGGTCTATCTAAGCCAGTGTGAATCTGCGTTATCAGATGATGCACTTTTGTAGAGATAAGGTTTTACTATTATTGGGAGGAAGAGCAATGCACGTAATAACGATGCTACTCCTCGGCTATGTTCCAAATTTACTGCCAGCGCTGAAAATGCTACAGTTTACTATAGATTATCAGCATAGGCAGTCAAGTTTAGAACAAAGCCCTCGTTCCGGAGATAAAGGAGAATGCTGAATATAATCAATTCAATTCTATTCAAATAACACAAAGTATAAAATCGGGATATAAGAAGACGCCTTTTAAATGCTCGAAATGTCTTTAAAATATCTTTTAAGCGTTATCTACAATGAACAGTGGCAGTGGAGGCTGTAGGCACGTCGGGAATAAACTGACGGCCCAGCCAGAAATGGTTGATCAATGAATATTAAATCAATGCTGATTCGCTCGACGTCAAATCGATGTTAATTCAACGTTGATCGATGTTAATTCGATATTGATCGATCAATCACCTGTAGCTGGATATATAATAGGGTGTAGAGTAAGTCCATAAGCGAAATGGTTGAAATCTATTTCCTTAATTTTTTATATACGTTATTTCTTTTCAAGAATAAGGCTGATTAGTCATCACGCAATAATTCTTAATTTAACATATTCCTATATTTAGATCCAACAAAGAACTGAAAGCAATAACCAATTATATTAAAGAATCACTTACTGATCAGTTTTTTTTATTTAACTGATTGCCCGCTTGGTACGTGGCATGGAAATGCAAGAAAAAAATTATCTTATAAAAGAAAAAATAATTAAGAAAGCGCTCAATGGCATTGTTTTTCTATTTTATAAATTTAATTTATTTTTCTTTGTTTATTAATTCCTCTCCTCTTCTTTGGCATTTCTATATATAGAATGTCCCAGACCACCCGTACATCTCTTTTACTTTCACAGAATTCAATCAAAAATATGTTTAGACAATAATTTTTGGATTTAAGTCCCAGAGACATAACAACCTATCAGAATTCGAATACACCGGATTACACAATTTCTGATAGGTTAAAATCGAGTAATTTCTATCACTATCGCTATTCCTTTCCATTGTGTCTGGATCTATAAATAAAAAGTACTCTATGTACTAGTCTTATTAATCTGACTTTGGGTGGCGTAGTCGAAGTTAGGTCAAGGTAACACCGATTTTTTCAAACAGAAACTTTTATTGCATTTTTGTAGCTTATCTCGAGAGCTTTTCAAAACACTGCTCAATCAGCAGATAATGTTTTTAAAATGTTTTTAAATATTTATTTAATGTAAAAATATTAAATTAATATTTAAAATATATTTCTTGAACGTTATATGCCGACTGGATATAACAAAATATTTTTTTATTAAGTACTTTCTAAGTTATAAGGTTTGAAAGTTACAGTAACGTTGACATTAGCATTATCTACGGTTCGATTGATGATGAAAACCTTATAAATGTTATTCAGGTTTATACTAAAAATGAAAATAAAAGGCCTTGATCTTAGTATATGATGTCAAAATCATAATTCTGCGAAACATTTAAAAGATTTAAAATGTTTAAAAGGTTTTATCAACATTTTATAGATAATACTAATGCCAACGATACAGTAATTTTCAAGTTTTCTAACTCAAAAAGTACTTAATAAAAAAATATTTTGTTATAATGTTTTAAAAAGCTGTTGTGATAAATTAAGTTTCTTTTATTACAAGAATGTGTAATCAAAAGATAAGGGTTTTCGTTTAAAAAAATCGATATGATCTTGACCTAATCTTGACAACGCGATCCAAAGTCAAATTGATAAAACTAACAGAAAAATCTTCTTAAACATTAAAAACTATTAAATATATGAACATATTTTTTGTTGAATCTTGTCCTATGAAGATAAATCCTTATTACCTGAACCCCCACTAGAGCAAATCGAGTTGGAACATAATCAAAAATTTAGTCAAAAATTTAACTATTTTGTTGCCAATTTGTTGCTTGTACACTGCAGCCAGTACTGAAAATCTATAGTTTATTTTACGTATATTATAGATTCTCTATACTAACAGTGTGTATCTATATATTGAAACATAGTCTTTATTGTTAGAGGTAGAGTCCGATCGAAACTTTTGTCGAAACTGAACCTCACTCAGCTACATGTCAATTTCAATCAAAACCGAAACCAAAATTAAAAAATAGGAATCCTATGAAGGCCATACGTATTGATATGCTTATATATCATATACTTTTTCTTTATAAATGTCATAGGCCAGTATTCATAGTCGATTTTTATTTCAAGACTGTCTTAAGTAATGACTTAAGACGCTAATGCAGCCCTCTGATTGGTTCGTGACTTCTTAAGATGACTTAAGACGGAGTTGAATGTAAGATCTGACTATGAATTCCGGCCATAATTTGTTGAAACAATAATTAAAGTTCGGCCGAAATCGAAATTTTGATTGTGTGTCAATTTTGGCCAAAGAATATAACTCTACATAAACTTCTACATAAATATTTCTACATAAACATCATAATTTAATTATTGAAATATTATAATATATATAATTACACATATTAAAATTAATATTTATGAAGAGCTGTATAATTTTAGTCGAAATTGACACGTAATGAGTGTTCGTTTTCAGTTTCAGTCAAAGTTTCGATCGGACTTTAGCTAGAGGTTAGACAAGTAACGATCTTTTCTCGATGATTTTTAGCGTGAAAAAGAAGTTTTGTATTTCTTGGGGGAAAGGGAAACGAAACATGAGATAAAATCTTCATCCTTTGTAAACTTAGAGCGGTATTCATAGTCTGTTTTTATTTTAAGATCGTCTTAAGTAATGTCTTAAGATGCCAATACAGCCCTTTGATTGGTTCGTGATATCTTAAGATTGTACTTAGCTAATTTTAAGTACAAGAATATGAAGAATCGGCTGTGAATACCGGCCTTATGCCCGTATCAGACTATAAATTGACGATTACAATTGATGATTATCCGATTCTACTTTGACCAATCACGATGTAGCGAGTCCATCGTAATTGGCTAAAATAGAACCGGGCAACCATCAATTGTAATTGTCAACTGTAGTTAGACTGTGCGTTCCGTTTCACGCGTAATACACATGATGTATCATTTGTGCAATGGAACGAGGCCCAGTTTCACAACTCATGGTTAACTCTTAACCGAAGTTTAACTTATTCTTCATCTCTTTCTAATGCTAGAATTAGAAAGATATGAGAAATAAGTTGGACTTCGGATTAAGCGTTAACTGTGAGTTGTAAACTGAGCTTTAAAAACTTTCAAAAAATAATGGTACTTGCGAATATGTAAACTTGATCAAAAATTTCTAAACTTCTATTCAAAAGTCTATTCAAACTAACTTGCATAGTTGTATAACTATTCATAAAGAAATTAAATAATCCAATAATATTTCTATCATAAAGACACGTGTAAAATACAATTGGATAATTTTGTGCATATGTTATGCAAATTCATCTGGATAAGTCTTTATTAATTATTATCAATATATTCTTATTATGTTATATTTTTTCGCTTATTTTATAATTTTCATTTTTTTTTATTTTATCATTTATGCAATAAGAATCTTATTTTACATCGTGCATGTGAGAACACAATCGATAAACTAGAAATCTGTTCCGATTGAAGCTGGATGCTTTTAAATAATTTCTATATGTAAATTTATATACTAAATTATGTAATTATTTGAACTACGCACCAAAATGATTTTTCGAATTTATAAACGCAATCAAATTGTTATCACTGTACTATACTGTATTGACAACTGGTAGTAATATACAGCCTTAGTATATAAATTCACATAGAAGTTATTTAAAAGCATTACAGATCCAGCTCCGATTGTTATTTATGTTTTTTTATTTTGTTTAATAAAGACATATATAAGGATCATAAAACATAAAGAATATTTTGTGTCCCTAAGGGCTGCTGCACACAAAATTCCGCAATAGTGACTGTAAAACGGGAAGCACAATTTATTTTCTTATGCATTACGTGTTATGCATTATGTAAAAGTCTGTGCTTCCCGCTTAAGACGTAAACTTAAGCCGATGAGTCAATCAGGATATTGCTTTAGGTCTATGTAATTTAACGGAAAAAGGAGGGGTTGAAATAACAGTAAACCCATAATCTTGCAATAAGGTGAATTTAAACCGGTTGAAACTCGTTTTTTTATGGATAAGTTTCCTGCTATTTCTATTTCCATTAGAGTACGTAAATCTAAAGCAGTATCCTGATTGACTCATCAGCTTAAGTTCACGTCTTAAGATTACTGTTACAGAAATTTTGTCTGCGGCAGTCGTAAGGAGGCCTGCATACACTTTCCATAACAGTAACCATAAGACTGACATCTCATCCCAATCAGAAATGATGTCGATTCCATTATTATTTCTAACTAGGATGAAGTAGAAATTTACAGCGGAATGGAACAGTCGACCAATCACAACTCTGCAGTCATTATTTTGCTTTCTTTTCTGCGATCGTGATTGGTCTCGCTGTTTCGTTCCGCTGTAAATTTCCGCTCATGGAACGCTAGCCTTATACTTTAGTTGTGGAGAAGAAAGATTTTTAAATCCATGTATATAAAGACAGTTAAAAAAACATTTATGTATTTAAAAAAAAAATTATCGGTAAAATGGATGACTTTAGGATTCCTTTAAGTGAGTTTTTAAAATTTTCTCCTTTTCTGTCTCTGATTTTTTCAAAAAGACAGAGAAAGTTTTAGTTTGCTGGGCCTGCATACTGCACTTATCATAATAACAATAATAAGATGTATTGTAAGGATATATCCACACAAACTTACATAGCTGCATAAACATACAGCATAAAGAAAATAATTACATTTTACGTGCGATTTTATGAGAGAAATGCGATTGGATAATATACTTTATATAGAGCTATGCAAGTTGTGTAGATATATCCCAAGAGTTAGCCAATCAGAGCCGAAAGTTTTTGAAAATTCTTGACTATAATTGCCTAATTCTTACGGTACATCTTATGTCCGTATCAAAGTACGGATTGACGATTACATTAGGATGCTGCTCTATGACAGTCGGAATTTCGGAAAACGGAATCTCGGAGAAGTAATAGAGTGGAGATCAACCAATCCCAGAATTATTGGGATGCATTATTGTTTGTCTTCACATATACGTTAAATACAAGATTATTAAACTTAAATTTCTATACGTATAAAAAGAAATTCATTATTAATAATTAATAGGACAATCAAAATATGCATAGGACATATTTTTTTTGTTTGACTAATAAAGAAATAAAACTAAATACAAATTTGTTTCATAAAAAATTTTGCATTTTGAGCCCTATAGCTGATTCTACAATGTCCTCTTTGTTTCTTGTTTCTTGCTTTTTACCTCTTGCTTCTTCCCTCTTTACAACCATTTTATCGACAATTGTATTTCTTGCTATGTGTGTTCCTGTTCCTTCTGAATTTTTATCTTAGACATAAAACAAAAAATCAGATAAGAAGCAAAAAAAGATAAAAAATAGCAAAAAGCAAGAAACAGAAAACACACAGGACAAACAAAAAAGACATTGTAGAAAATCATATATGTTACAGCATATTTTGCATATTTTACACATAAGAGCATATTTTTGCATATTTTTGCATATTTCACATATAAAAACATATTTTTAAATATTTTGTCAATACGTACACATATTTACATATTTTATTCATTTACATATTTTATCTATTTTTATTATATATTTCACATCGTTTTCTAATTTAAATTTATGATTAGTTTTGTTCTGATATAATAATAAATAAGGTAATCATACAATAATAAATAAGGTTTCTAAGATAAATTTTTCTCAATCGGAAATATGCTACAACATATTTTATATTTTTAAAAAAGGAATTGATTACATAAATGATTCCCACACGCCGCGATGCGTTGATGCTCAGTGTCAGAGAAATCACAAGGAGAAAAAAATTTCGTGCTTTTACGTCAATCTTCTATATTTCTGTATTATACAATACATAACATCAAAGACTCTCTCTCTCTCTCTCTCTCTCTCTCTCTCTCTCCTCCCTCTCTCTCAATACAAAACTTAAGACTCTTTCTTGAATATAAGAACTGATTATGAATATTGATCCATGATCCTGTATCTTTCAAATTAATCAATAACACGTGACGTTCTGAGATATAATGTTTTTGATAGATTTGACAGCGAGAAGAAAATATAGGCTTTTATTGTCTGAACAAATTAATTAATTAAGTTTTGATATCAACAAAACTGATGTCAAGTTAAATTCCACATAATTTTATGTATCATTCGTAAAAAAGATTTGATATCAACAATTGGCACAAAGTTAAATTCCATGTAATTCGGATACCAAATTAAATAAATAATATCAACTTTAATGATATGTCTCTCTAAGCCCCGTAAGACTAATTAAATTTTTTTTAAATGTAAACAAATTTTATCAAATTCATTTTACTTTGTTATTATAAGTAAAAAACTTAATTAATAATGATGAAAATTTGTGCGATAAAAAATAATTTTTAAATGCATACATTCCTTTCTTTAGATTTTTTCCAATTTCACAGAGTATATTTTAGGCGCTTAAAAAGGAAGAGAGAGAGATTTTTATAGCATAATTTTAATTGCCTTATTAATAAATAATGGTTTGATAAGTAGAGGAAAGTCGCCAAGACATAAATTTCCTAAAGTGACACCCCCTTATTTCTCAGAAACTAACTATTGCACTTTATTAATACTAATAAAACCATAATCTGTTTAGCTAATTAAAGAAGTACAAACTCATAATTCATATCTTTGTGGCTTGTTTCTATACCAAATCAGGTAAAAACGAATTCTACGAATGCGAAAATAAAATTCTTACGATTTTCTTTTGTAAATTGCGTAGTTTAATAATAGTGACTATATTATTGATAATATTACGTCATTTTAAATGCTTGTAATTTCCTAAATCAGTTTTATTTATATTATTTTTTCTCTTAGCTTTTTCATAATACGATTTTAAATTAAAAATTGGGGTATAGTATAAACCGCCACACCTATCTGTAAAAAATAGATCATGAGCTAACTTAATCTTTATAATGTTGCTTTATAGTGCCAAACAGCTATTAGAGCTAAAGACAATCATGCATATATGGAAAAACTCTAGAAAAACTATCGCGTTACATATTTGCATCTTGCAGAACAGCATAAAGTAAATATGCATATAATTTAATAAAAATGTTTTATAACAAAGTGAAAAGATTCTGGAATATCTTATATACATTCATTTATGTACGTACTTTATACAGACAATTCCTGCCAAAAAAAAAAATAGGGAGGATTACGTAACATTGCCTACTGTGTCAGTTTTGGAGCCATTTTGTCAGACGTTCACTTTTGCTTACCTTACGAAACAATTAATTATTGCAAAATTGCAAACAGTATTATAAAAACTGCTATCTGATGGAAGACACTTTTCAGTTTGTATTTATGTTTAAAGTTTTATTTTTACCTTTTGTTTAAGAAATATTGTCTAAAAACAAAGTGGTATGTCGATATCAATGACTTTCCTCTATTCATTTAATATTATATATGTATATTCATTTTTCCATCATATAAATATAACTATTTACTCAACAAATAAATAGTTATATTTATATGCTGGAAAAATAAAATTGCTGGAAAGATAAAATTGCGTGCTTGTCGGTTCGAAATTTTTGTGGCTGAATTTCCCATGAAGCTTTTTCAGAAAAACAGACTGTTATTGTAATTTCGAACGGTCTTTTAATTTAAAAGATTCTTTCATTATCTTCTGTTATAATAAAAAATATATCGAAATTTTATTTTCTTGTAGATTCTTTTACTATATAATAATTATCTTTTTTCACAAAATATTTAAAATAAATTTTCTTATTTTTTACAATTTTGGAAATATTAGTTCATGGAAAACCCAGCCACAAAAATTTCAGACCGACAAGCACGCAATTTTATCCTCAACGATATAAATTATATTTATATGTTGGAAAAATGAATACTTATATATTGATAAATACTAATCGAACAATTATTTATTAATGAATTTCTTTTTATACGTATATAAATTCAATTTCAATAATCTTGTATTTAACGTATATGTGCAGACGAATAGTAATGCATCTCAATAATTTTAATTCTGGTAGATCTCCATTCTACTTTTCCGAGATTCCGTTTTCCGAAATTTCGACTGTCATGGGATAGCACTCTAAAGGTTCTTTTCATGTAACGCTGAAACCCTCGTTTTTTAGAGTCAAAAGAATCACGTGACCACAATTGTCAGCGACAACTGAAATCCATGAAAAGAGTTTACGAGCGTCGAATTTTGAGCGACAACTTAATCTATTTTAAATATTATATTTCTTTATATTTATTTAATATTTATTATTCATCGGTATATAAACATGTAAACTTTTAAATTTTATTTTAGCTTCATTGGCTGTGATTTTTCCATTTTTTAAAACATTGCTACTCCTTGCCATAAATTGTTTGTGATTTTTATGTTATGTGCGTAGTGATAATAAAAGTTTATAGTTCCAAAGAGACTCTTGTAACTGGAACTGGACTCTAGTAACTTCTAAAATGAAAGTTTCTTCATCATCATGATTAAGTTTTGTTTTTAAGTCTTCATCTGAATTTTTTCGGTTCTTACAAGAATTTCTTATAAGAATTTTGCTCAGATAATATTCGTTTTGTGGGTATAATAAAATCTAAATACAAAACTTAAATACATTAGAAACGATAAAAAAAGTTTTCACATTATTTTGATATAATCTTCAAGTATATTACTTATATTTTTCTTGTGTGATTGCATTGTTACTATTTGTTTTTTATTTATGCTTGGCATTCTACTTTTTATTACGGTCATTCCATCATTTGCAAGATATTAAATAATAACATGTATTAAATTAAGTAATAAAAATATATATTAAATAATAAGTATAATAAAACGTTTATCTCTTTTAATAACAGTTATAGGAGCTAATTTAATTAAAAGATAAAAATATAATGTATCAGTTTCAGTTATGTACTGTGTATAACGTTTTAAACAAGCATGATTCGCGATATGTACTTGCTCGCAGATCGTTTCACATAACCCACATTATGTTTATACGAGATTGAGGGATTCATCCTGAAAAATATATTAAATTTAATACTACAAATATTCTTAAATTATTTCTAACTTGTTATTATTATTTCATATTTAGCTAATTATAATCTTTCAGTCCTTGTAAATTGAGGTATAATAAATGTATTTTTAAGATATATTATTTGATTTGTATACGATACTATAATATTAAAAGTCGCAAAATTTAAAAGATGTAAAATTTGTAAAAATTAATTACGTACGTCGAAGTCCATTTTTTATTTTGAATCGAAATGATTAACGAAGATCCAGTGACGCTAACTGTTGGACAAATTCAACTTCACTTCTTTGACGCTAGCGTCAAGCAGAATAGCCACGTGACGTCTTTTAACGCTAAAAATAAGAGTGAAATCACATGGTACGGGAATCAACATGTAGGACAAAGGATGCGTGATTCGAACAGCCAATCAGCGCTCTTCCGCATTTTTCTATCCCGTATGTCTTTCCCACGATTGACTGTTCGAATCACACATCTTCTGTCACGCAAGCTGATTTCCGTACCGTGTGATTTCATCTTAAGTGTCAAGCGTCAACATAAAATGGCATCTTATAGAATTCCTCTAGTAAAAGTTGAGACATAAAAGCAAAAGGACGCCATTGTTGGGTGTCAAAACCGGCCGGAAAAATAATTCCACTATGGTTGACAATTGATAGTCCGATTTTGCGTTCGCGATTTCTATACCATGAAACAGTTGCTCACACCAATTTACAGATTCACTTCGAAAGTATCTTCAAATCTGACCAATCAGGAGATCGGTGTCTCATGACTTGACTCTTACTAGAGGGACTCTAACACCTTAAAGCCCATTCTACATTAAGCCAATTCTACATTAGTTGTAAGCTGATCGCAAGTTTGTTATAAAGCGTTGTTTTCAAAATGCAAGCTTTAGATTGGCTGTCGCAACAAACTTGCGATCGGCTTGCGTCTAATGTAGAATGGGCTTAAAGCTTATTCTACAATAATCGTAAGAGTAGTTGTAAGTAGTGTAGTTGTAAGTATTGACCAATCAAGTCGAATGTAAGGAGAACATTTGACTGTGATTAATCAATTCTTACAACTACAATCACTTATAACTACGCTTACGACTATTGTAGAATGTAGAATAGGCTTTAGACTCATACGGGCAATAGCGCTGTGTATCGAAGTACTGTTGTCTGTATAAAGATCTGGGCTAAAGGCTGCGGCACACAAAATTCCATAACAGTGGCCTAATTACCAGGGTTTAAACCGGATCAAAATGTAAGAACCAACCAACTATTGTACAATCGAACATTCCCCTATCGTTCAATTGTAACAGGGGAATGCTCGATTGTAATTGGTTGATTCTTACAATCTGATCCGGATTAAACTCTCGGTGAAAACTAGGCCAGTGACCGTCAGACGTAAACTTAAGCCTATGAGTCAATCAGAATATTGCTTTAGGTCTACGTAATCTAATAGAAATAGAAATAATAATAAACTTATCCATAACTTAAGCAATAAGATAAGTTTTAACCGATTGAAACTCGCCTTATGAATAAGTTTATTGCTATTTCTATTTAGAGTATGTTAAAGTACGTAGATCTAAAGCAGTATCCTGATTGGCTCATCGGCTTAAGTTCATGTTTTAAGGTTACTATTACAGAAATTTTGTCTGCGCTAGCTCTAAACGATAATGTATAAATCTAAATCTTTAAATTTAAGTAAAAAACGAAAAAAAAAGTTGAAAAATAATTACAGCTTAATTAAATTATCGGCTTCTCATGTTGACTCGCAACAATATTTGCTTTATATACAACCCAGACAGCACAATATTTATAAAATATTGACAAAATATTTGTAAATATTTAAAAAATTAATTTTAAATATTTTGTAAATATTTTTGTGGTTTGAATTGCGCAGATCATAAACATTTATTATAAAATATCTGTTGTAAATGTCATAATAAGGCTATAAAAATACTTAATAAGACATTATATATAATCCAAGTAAAAAACATTTATTAGAAATATTTATTTATATTTATATTTAAATATTACATAAAATATTTAGTTTATATTTTAACAATATTTCGAATAAAATTTTATATAAAATATGTATAAAACATTTATATAACATTTCAAAAAATGATTAGTAATAAATATTTATCATAAATATTCTGTACTGTCTAGGAAATTTTATACTTTGATAAAACAATCTTGGTTTGGACTAAGAACTGTATGAACTAATAATAATGTAGTGATCTTGAAATTATATTAGATACCTAATATAAAAGATTAGGTAGTTAGAAAATTTGAATGTGCGCGTGTGATATTGGTGTAGTATTGTGTAGTAATATGTCAATGCCAGCATAAATCGTATGTATGTAAGTCCTATGTATGTAAATCCTACTGAATCGGTAATACAAACGGCTTTAGAATCCTTTTAAAGTAATGCTTAGTTTATGCTTTGGTCTTAACTCTAATATTCTAAAATTCAGCCAATAGGATTGCTAATCCTAATTAATCCTAATTGAAATCTATATTCCATTGGCTGAATTTTAGAATTAAAATCAAAGCATAAATCAGGTATTATATAGTTAGTGCAATTGAGCCTAAAAACTATTAAATATTATAATATTGTAATAAAACTGCAGATGATTTCTTTCTCAACAAAATTAATTGACTTCTCAAATAATATCTCAGATAACACAAATAATTATTACAAATTCAAAAAAAGATTCATTTTTTACATTTTTTTATAATAAATTAACGTAATTTGTTCAAAATGAGTTGAAAAAAATCGAGTAGTACGTGACATTGCCGATAGATGGAGACAGTGGCGTTTTCTGTTTTCGTAAATATAAGGACTATATTTATAAATCAAGGATTTGAAAGAATTATTTTTTAAATTCTTTATGATGCTGTCTAGAATTACTATTTTATTAACATATTATTAGGATATATTATTATTAAGTTATTATTGTAATTCGTGAAAAAGAACATTAGAAATAATTTTGAAACGAGTGATACAGAAGTTTTACTATGCAGAATTCTGCCAGATAAATTAACTATCAAAGAAATTAATCGAAGTTCAACCTATTCGTTTCTCTAACCTTGGGTTTTTCTACCTTTTATCCTTATTTGATAAACAAGAATGTAAAAATCACGCGCAATATACGCTTTAGGATCTATTCAATGACAAACTTGCATAGTTGCATAAATGTATGCATAAATTATTCAATCGGATTTTACGTGAGTCATTATATAAAAAAAATGTGATTGGATAATTTTTTTATGCACACGTTTATGCAGCTATGCATAAACAAAATTATCCAATCGCATTCTATTATAAAGACGAACCTAAAATGCAATTGGATAATTTTCTTTATGCAGCTACACAAGTTTGTCGCTACGCAAGTTTGCCTTTAAGTGCGGCATCCAGGGTTACGTCGCTGATGTACGGTACTAGCTCACCGAAGTCACCGCTGGCGTACGTGACAAACGCCGAAAATTCGAATCTCGCACGCAACAGATGGCGCTCCGGTCGCGCGACCCAATCTGGAGTTGAGCTGGAACGCCACCTTGCCGTATACGTACGGATGACGCGCGACTCAAAGCTGCTCAAAGCAAAACTACACGACGATACGCGTGTGTGTGTCTTCGGAAACTGTGGTATTCACGTTAGCATTTCGCGGACGATGGTACTGATACAGGAGAGGTGATCCCCAGGCTTGTCAGATGTAAGTACCGTTCATTTTTGCGATCCAGACGCGACGACGCCGCTCCTGTCCACCCGTTTTTCTCGCTGTCTCGATGCTATCGCTGAACTCACGCAAACATGCCCCCGCGTCCGTCACAGTCACTCACGCACGTATCGGATTAATCGGATAATTGCTGAAAAAAAAACAGTCATTTCGCGCAGTGAAACGAGCGGATGTCAAGTGTATCTGATGGATTGTCCGTTACGAAAAAGTATCCACCCGAGGGAATCCTGGCAACAATAGATAACTACCATTTTGTTTATAGACTCCTTCCACCACCACCACTACCACCACCACCACCACCACCACCACCACCATCATCGCCACCCCTCCCTCTCTCACTCCTTTTAATTGTAATTTCGAAAGCTTCAAATTTCTATCGTACTACGCTTTTTATTCGGCATCTCATTGATCACGTGTTCGATTTTTTACATTTTTTGTTTTCCTTGTCTTCCTCATTGCCGTCTCAACTTGTTTCCTCATGTCATCGGATGCAGCCGCTGTTTATTTACGCAAGTCGCACATGGGCTGATGGGCATCCTACTTAGATCTTGAACGCGGGATCCACGTGTGGAATGTTTCTATCGAAGATTGAATGAGAAGCAGCGTAATATTAATTTATATATTGTACGCTGTAATACGAATGCTGGTTTTTAACACTTGCCGGGAGTATCGTATCGGTCCGGCCAAAAAATGTAATTAGCATACAAGCGTGATTCAATACTATCCTGAAACATCACCCATCAATGAAGCGTAATATTTCTTCTTATGCTCGAACCTTAGGAAACATAATAAATTGTTTCACTGATAAAATTACTCACGAAATTTATTAAATGTCTTAAAATAGCGATCTTATAATTAAAAAAATGGAGTGAAGGAAGAATACATAAAAATTATTAAGCCATGCATATATTACACATTATTTATTAAAAAAAATACAAACGTACTATTATTTCTGTAGAATAACGCCTTTTTAAATATATTTTTGAAATTTTTAAGACAATTTTGTGAGAAATTCAATAAATCAATGAGGAGTATGTTTCAATGAGTTGCATATATTATGGAGTAAATACGCTGTATGTTTTTTTTTATTAAATACTTTTTATTTTTTTTTTAGTCAAAAAGCAAAAATTGTTTAAAACGTGTGCATTTGCTTGGTTGTCCATATTTTTTGTAATTATAATTGATCCCAGAATTAATTAAATTTTTTATGGTAAACACAGTTAGTATGAAATGCAAAATAGTGTAATAAAATGATTGCTCTGCGTCGATATAATTCAGTTATGTAATTGAAGGAAGGTGTTTTATCATGTCACTATACTTCTGTAATCATGTCCCACGAATTTTGATAATTTTAATATCTTTACAATATCTCTGCTTTACACAGTCTTATCGCATAGTTCATTTATGTATTATAATTTAATTGAAAAGATAGAAGTGCAATTATATTTTGTTTTGGGATGTATAAGATATTAAAGTCTTTTTCCATCAATAAAATTCAGTACATTATTGCAAAAATTATTACTATGTATTAGTACCCAGTATGACAATAATTCCAACATGTTGCTGCACTATTGCTAAAATGTTTTATGTTGCCTGGGTATAATATTTTTCTAATGCTTAACCCTTAAGTGCCACGTTATGAGAACAATATAATTTCCACTTTCCAGGTAGCAAGATGACATTATTTGTCATCATTTTGCTGTCAAAATAATGACGAATAACATCAGCTTGCTGAAATCTTTAAGCGCCGTACTATGAGAACAATATAATTCCCAAGTAGCAAAATGATGTCATTTGTCATCATTTTGATGACAAACTTTTTTTCAGGATGAAAAAACAAATAACATTAAAAGACAAATAACATTAGCTTGTTGGAAAGTATATTTTTCTCAGTAGATCTTATGTAATGCTTAAGGATATGACATACTAAATCCAATTCGATTGCTTATAACTTTCGTAAAAATTAACATTTTGTAAACAATTTGTTTTTCAGTCAAAATGCCAGATATTAAGAAACATACTAAGTAAATATGTATGTATCTTTATTACTAAAAAAGTTAATAAACAATGAAAAAAGTATTGGAAAAAAGTTGGATATTCCAATAAAAAAGCATTTAAGGATTAAAGAGAGATAACCATTCTCCCTTTTTTATGGATATCAATTTATGTGTATTTTTGTAATCTCTAAATAAAATGCAACATTGTATATGTAAAATTGCTACGCTTAATTTCGATTATGGAAACAAATATTGTGAATGATATTTTTCCAAGAGGTTTTGTTCCTCGCCTCACAATAATATAAAATATATATATTAAAAATGATGTAAAATATTAGATTATATAAAACAAAAAAATTAAATAATTAAATGGCAATTAACAATTATGTATAATTAACAATAACTTAAAAGTAATATATATTTTTATTAATATTTATAGTATTATAATAATAATTAAAATTGTTTATAGTGTTATTATATATCAAACATAAAAAAATTTTTATTCGCAGTTATAATAAATTCAACGATGGCTAGTAATGCAAGAGGGATACCCCGTATACAGGTCTTTAGACCAACATATGAAGAATTTAAAGATTTTACGAAATATGTGGAATATATGGAAAGTCGAGGAGCTCAGAAGGCTGGTTTGGCAAAAGTAATACCACCACCCGAATGGATTCCCAGGAAGAAAGGTTATAATCTAGATGAGTTAGATCTTACCATCCCAGCGCCAATCTGCCAAGTTGTCACTGGAAAACAAGGACTTTATCAACAAATTAATATTCAAAAGAAGTCAATGACCGTACAAGAATATAGTAAATTAGCCAATTCTGATCGTTATGCTACTCCTCGTCATTTCGACTATGAAGATTTGGAGAGGAAATACTGGAAGAATATAACGTACGTGGCGCCGATATATGGCGCAGACGTATCCGGTTCTTTAACGGATCCAGATGTGAAAGAATGGAACATCAATCATTTAGGAACAATTCTGGATTACGTTAATAAGGATTACGGTATATCCATCGATGGCGTTAATACAGCTTATCTGTATTTTGGAATGTGGAAAACTACATTTGCCTGGCATACAGAAGATATGGATCTATATTCCATAAATTATTTACATTTTGGTGCGCCAAAAACGTGGTATGCTATACCTCCGGAACATGGACGTAGATTAGAGAGACTAGCTAGTGGCTTTTTCCCAACCAGCTATCAAAATTGCCAGGCCTTCTTGCGCCACAAAATGTCTCTTATATCTCCTCAAATATTAAGGCAGTATTCTATTCCATGTAATAAAGTAAGTTTGTTTTTTAGTAAGTTTTTTAGTAAGTAAGTTTAGTAAGTTTTTTCTATTTACGCTGCTTAATTTTATATTTCTGTCAGCTTTTTATGTATCTTTTGTATTTTTATTCTCGCAGATAACGCAGGAAGCTGGAGAAATAATGATTACATTTCCATATGGTTATCATGCTGGTTTTAACCATGGATTCAATTGCGCCGAATCTACTAATTTTGCAGCACCTAGATGGGTAGAATATGGAAAAAGAGCTACGCAATGTACCTGCAGTAAAGATATGGTCAAAATATCTATGGATACCTTTGTGAAACGTTTTCAACCAGATAGGCATGTATCTAAATTATTTAAAAATAATTTAATTTTATAATATTACTAAACTCAATACATTTACATTTAAATATTTACTATCTATAACTAATCCTCTGATTATACAGGTATGAATTGTGGCTACGTGGTGAGGATGTTGGTCCTCATCCTGAAGATCCTAGGCAGACTGCTGCACCAATGCCGTCACAAATGGATCTATTATGTAGTAATAATAGCAATGGTGAATTACCACAAGGCTATTTGAGTGCAACACCAAAAAATAAGCGACATATGATTCATAAGCAAAAGAATATTATACGCACGAATTCTGGTATAAACATGGAAGAACTTGCGAACCGTGCGGATATTCCACCCGATGTTAAAAAGGCCTTACAAGATATTGAATTTGATGAACTAGAAGAACCACCAGATGAACAACAATTAGAGGTTTTAGAAGATATTTGGCTAAAAGCAGGAGAAATGGGTAAAATAATTACATTTTTATTTTTGTTGAGAAATGGGTAAAATAATTATATTTTTATTTTTGTTATTGTAATCTTTGTTATTACATATTTCACGTATAGCGATTTGCAAATTTTTATTAATCATATACTTTTATTTTAGAAATTGATGAAGCAACTGTCTATGATGACGGTTACAATCGCAAGAAAAGTAAGAAAAGAAAGAAAAAACAAAATGGAGATAAAGAAAAAAAACCAAAAATTGAATCCAAATCTAAGAAGGAAGCCAGCAAAATTAATGCACAGAATGTGAATGTAGTTAAAACTGAAGATGATATGTCTACTTTTGAATACATATCCCAGGAAAATATGGAAGAATTTCCTGTGCCTCAAGGAAATTATAATGACGAAATTATTATAAAAGCTGAAGAATCTATAGATCCTCTAAAAACAGAGGATTATCTCTTAAATGATTTTAATCCTTCAGTTATTGAAAAAGATGGCAAAAGGAAAAAAAAGCGTACAAAACATAACGAGCAGAAGAAATTGAAGCCAAAACGTGTGTCCAAAGGTAAACGCAAACGCGACAATATACCGTTTTTCGATGCATCAACTTCAAACGTTTCAGATGCTACTGTGCAAACTGAAGCTAAAGCATTAGATGATCTTAATATATATGCTATAAATAATACGTATAATAGCCAAGAAAAATTTAATTTAATGCAGCTAAGCGTTTCGCTTAGTAATGAGCTTAATAAGAAAACTACGAGTACAACTAATATTAATTCGATAAAAAGTTCTGCATTTAACAACGACAAAAAAGACATGACAGAATTAATGAGTGTTGCAGAAAGCAGAATAACTATTTCACCGACAAATGATAGCAGTGATTCTTCAAAAATGACATTTACAAATAGAAATTTCGAAAAGAACTGTTTTGCTAATGAACGGAACATAAATTCTGAATCTCAGAACGAAAGTACAAGAACCATAGTTGCTCAAATAGAACAGTTTACAAATGTAAACGACAAAAATATAGATGTGTTTACAGAAAGCGGGACAATACAAAGTAATACTCATAAAAGCTTGTTAAAAGCTCCTCGTTTGAATGTACCGTCATCAATTACACCTCCCAAATCACAAACTGAAAATCAGCAGATGCAACAACCTATGCAACCAAAGATTTATGTTGAACATTCACAAAAAAATAATGTTCTTATTTTACGACCAGCTTATCCTAAACCTCCAGTTTTACAAGATGAAACGGAAATGCAGTATATAAAAAACGATAGCACAATTCAAAATGCTCCACCATCATTAGAATTTTCACTTATTCAGAGGCTTCCATCTGATACTGCTATTACTCAGGTGCCCAATATCAATTGCAAACCCACGTTTCCAAACGTTAATCCATTTAAACAGCCTAACACAAATTTAAAGATGAAAATAAATTTGGGAAATTTACCCTATACCAACAACAATTCTAAGAAATTAACAGAGACATCCTTGCAAAATATATATCCAAATGCTCCTAAAACGTCTCAAGCAGTCGCATTAGATAAATCGAATATCATTCCTTTTCTAAATCCATCATCGATAGCACCACAGACAAATGCAATGCCCAATACAATATCGCAATTTCCAATGTTATCTAGCCTGGTAGGTCCTCGGCCTATATTGATACCTATAAGTTCGTGTGTGCAAAATAAAAACACTGACATACCGGCATTTTTGTTACCTGCATCTGCAGTTCAAAGCAGTTCAAAACAAGCTATGCCAAAAATTACTAAGAATGCACCAACGCGTCATAGATTGCAAAAAGGAACATCACGTAGGAAAACATCGGCAAAAAATAATAAGTCAAATAATAATGTATCTCCGAATTCTTCTCAATCTAACACTGTGAATACTTTCGTTGAAACTCAAATTGATAATTCTGTTGATACGCGAATAAATATGACTGATTCTAACATGCTATCACGAATTACAAATACGCAAAAAGACATGTTACGCGAAGATGAGCGTTTCAATATATCTGACAATAAGACACAGGTACAAGATTTACAAAAGCAAACAGATTTTTGTTTACATTTGAATTCGTCTAAATCAAAACATAAAGCACCTATTTTAAGAAAGAAACCTAAAGAGAAAAAAGCTACAACAAGAAGAAAACAACCATTGGCTATTGCTCCAAAGACTATTGTACCCGTGAACATGGCTCCTTCGACCATTGTTCCTGTGAACACTGCTCCTCCAGCTATTGCAAATATTGCAACAGTTGCTCCTTCAGCTATTGCAAATGTTACAACAGTTGCTTCTCCAGCTATTGCAAATGTTGCAACAGTTGCTCCTCCAGCTATTGCAAATGTTGCAACAGTTCCTTCTCCAGCTATTGCAAATGTTGCAACAGTTGTTCCTCCAGCTGTTGCAAATGTTGCAACAGTTGCTCCTTCAGCTATTGCAAATGTTGCTTCTATGACCGATACTCCTATAAGTGTTACTCCTGTGGTTACTACTATGCCTGTTGCTACTCCAACTGTTGCTTTGATGATAGAACCCACAAAAGATCAATCTACATCAACACAATATGCCGATATGCCACAATTCTGTAGTTCTCAGTCAACATTGATAATCCCAGGGCATATTTCTGATATGATTTATCCGAATGTACCAAACAATGATCTGCTAAAAGCATTCAATGATTATTGGAGCGCTCAAGTGTCCCATTGTGCAATATGTGCTACTTTTGCCTTGTGTACAAGCGGAAGCAGTAGAATGATGCCACCTGATTGGAAATATTGTACATCAACTATGCTACCTGAAAGTACACCAATATGGGTAAGAAAATAATACTTAATAACTATCAACTTCTCAGTAGTAATCTTCTTTTAAATATATAGCAAAAATTGCAAAAGTATATATTTATTGAAAAATAATTTATATGCATCAGGTGCCAGCCACTATCTACGCAGCAAATTCTAAGGAACAGGCTATGGAATCGGAGAATAACAAACTTTTACGATGTAGAGAATGTCATGTAACTGTTCATGCATCTTGTTACGGTATAACTATATTACCTACGGATATCCAAAATTGGGCCTGCGACAGGTGTAAAGCTGGCAGAAACGATGCGGTTAGTGTTTAACAAATCTGTTTTTTTTTTTTGCCACTCATTAAACATTATGTCTTATCTAATTCTGCTTTATTATTACGAAACACAGATGTGTTGTATGTGCCCAATGTTTGGTGGTCCACTAAAGCGTACCAGTGATAGCAGATGGGCGCATATCTTATGTACGCTTATGGTACCAGGAGCCACATTCAAAGATGCCATAAATAAAGATCCTATCAATGTATTAACGATCGTCGCGGACTCATTACACAAGAAATGTTGTTTCTGCAGCCAAGACGGTGGAGCTTGCTTGAAATGTAATCAGTGCAATAACGTGTTTCATCCGTCTTGTGGTCTCGCGGCAGGTGTTACATTTAGCATACCGGTGTATACTTCAGAGGAACTTCAGGTACAGTATTTTTTAAATCGTAAAACACGATTATATCAGTAAGCTTCTAGATGTTAACGTCAATGTTATGGCATTTAGGTAACATGTAATGAACACGATGAAGGTAAAGAAAAGATCCCACAGATACGTCAAGGAGAAACAGTTTGGGCAAAGCATCGTAACAAACGATATTATCAAGCCAAAGTAGCAGCTATCGAGGATACCGTCTTTTATATGGTTACATTTGATGATAAAAGCTTCAGTGATGATTTGTACCCTATAGATGTAACTGTAAGTTTTAACATTGCATTCTTATCAGTTTAATCCAATTTCTACATTCAGTTACAATCAATTCCTACACAAATTTAATCTTTAATGATTAAAGATTAAAATTTGTTTTAAAACATACAGTATTATTCCTGACATGCTCTATACATATATTTTATACTTATTTAGAACTATAAACCTGGAAATACACCACTACCTGGAGCCGCAGTGACGGTGAACTGGACAGACGGTCAAATATATAATGCTGTCTTTGAAGGTACAAATCATCGAATAATGTTCACTGTAAGTAATTTTTAATATCTCAATATATAGAGATTAATTTATTCTTTATTGATTACATAATTATTAATTGCGATTTATATTATTTCTATTTAGGTGATTTTCGAGGATGGTTCTCAACTTATTTTAAAACGTAATGACATCTACAGTTTACAAGAAGAAATGCCAAAAAGAGTGCGTTCTCGTCTGGTGAGTTTGGTCAGAAATTAATATCATAATGTAATGTTTTTGAACGTGGCTTGTTCTTTTTATTTGATTATCTCTTTTTTCCCTTTATTACTTACGTTGTTCTTATGTTTACTCTTTTCTGTTCCCTGTTGGTTTATTAAAGTCTGTTGCGACTGAAATGAAGCACCGATCTCATCTTTATGGCACAGAAGGTGAAACAGAGGCGCAAAGAAAAGTGAAACAATTGAAAAATTATGATTGAATGAGTTGTAACAAATTAATGTAAATAATTATTAAGAGAAAAGAGCATAGAAATTTCCTGTTGTAAATAGAAATGTCGTAGTAGAAATTATATTTTATAATCTCGTTTGTCATCTCGCAGCTTCATTACATCATTAATCAATTTCGGACTGATTGAATTGATTAAAAATTTTACTTTCTCCTTACGTCCAATAATTTTTGTTTTAGTTAACCGATGTTTCCAACGATGAAGATTATAAATATATATAATTTCATTTATGTTAAATTATTAGTTTACAGTATTGTGCTTGTGTATTTGTCTAATACATTCTATATCGTACATAATGTAAGCTATTTTATTAGTGTTTATTGAATAAGAATATATATTATACACATGTATGTGTATTTAACGGCAACAATGGAAAGTATTGTTGATATTGCTGTTATGAACAAATGTTTTATGACGATCTTTATCCGAGACTGATCAAATCGCATAATATATAAAAGAAAAAAGAAAAAAATTATTTAAATATGATTTGAACTCAGAATTATATTCCTTCTTTCCTGGTTGTCTCTTTTTTTTAAAGAAAATTATAATGTAAAAAATGTTTAATAATTGTTTTTAAAAATTGATTAGAGAATATTAAAAATTTCATTAAAATATAAAGACATTTCTATGTTAAATTAATTTTATATTAAACTGAGCTCTCATAATTTTCTTTTTTTAATCTTTTTTTTTATTTCTCTACTCTAGGTGAAAATTTCAACTAATTACCTAAATTAAGTGAGAATTTTTTCTCATAAAATTATAAGA
>NW_017304842.1:320674-321374 GCF_001594115.1 Trachymyrmex septentrionalis
GAAAATTGTAATTATGTGTTGATGATGTATTTCTCAATATTTCATTATCAAATATTTATACTGAAATTTTACTAAATATATTATCTGTAAATTAAAACGTTCCACATTTTGTATACAAAAGGTAGATAATCTTTTATATTTATTAATGTATGATTCAAGAACTATTTACAAAAATAAACTGAGATAGGAGGAATAAACATCATCATACATATTTTTCAAAGTGATTTATTTAAATCTTTTTCATAGTGATAATTATGTAATTTTATTGATTAGCTGCGTGTATTAGTTTTATGATGTCAATGTAATAACTATATTACAAGTTTTGTGTTTATCAAGATCAGCGTCATAAAACTGGAAAAAAAATTATCAATTACTCATGAACACTTTAAGATATTTTCGAGCTACTTGAAAATCTCCATTACATATTTATTTTTATTAACATCATAATTTAAAATTTGTTTAATTTAGCAAAAATTTGCTAAGTTTTGAGAAAGAAAGTAAAATCTTTAGAAAGATCATCCTATTAAATTATGCATAAAATTTACAATAAAAGCCACTAAAACACAGATATGATACATTAAGAGATATGATACACAGATACACAAATAATTATGATAAAAAAATAGAGACAATTTTATATTATCTAAGATATTGTTTGGATTACAATATATATATATATATATATATATATATATATATA
>NW_017304842.1:321474-322528 GCF_001594115.1 Trachymyrmex septentrionalis
TATAACATAGAGGTACTAACATGCAGTTTCATATACATGCAATATTCCATAGAATAAATTCAATGTAAATTACTTTATATTCATGTAATCAGTAGATGAAAGATCATATATGTTATTAAATCTTTCATTAATTTTATTTCTAGTCGTTAATTTTATTCTGTTTTAATACTTAAAGTTACAAGAGAGAAAGAGCAAATTAGTAAGAAGTACAGTATTATCTTCCTTAGAAATTACTGTGATGGCAATATCATTTTTATGTATGGTACCTATGTTTATGGCACTTGTATAAGAAAGTATAATGAACAATAGAAAATATTCTCAAGAATTATTAATATGCAAGAATAAGACTGGAATTATTGTTATCACTGTTACTATTATAAAAATAATTACCTTTCTGTAGATGCTATTTAAGTATGCTCTTCTAAATGTAATTAAAATGATAAGTGTATTCGTATTTTAGCAAATTAATCCATTCTAATTAAGTTTAAATGAGATATAAACTATAATAAATTTGTAAGATTAAGGGAGTAAATTTGTCAGTTTGTTATCAACTGTTCAAATTCTCATAAAATAGATTCTATTGTAAACTGTAAGAAGAGATCATATATAATGTCGCAAATAAAAAATTTTAAAACAAATTGTAATTGCAAAAGTTTATTCTTACTGACTAACTTGCATTGCGCAAACGCGAATCTTGGAAAATTAACCGTAATCTTGAATAATAATATTTTCGCAATAAATTGTAATGTTTTTTTCAATCAGCTGCAGTATTTACTGAAGAATGACAATATTTGAATACTATTTTAAAGAAAGTTGCAATGTATCTGAGTCTAAGATCATATTTTTTAAATAAGATATTATCTGCGATAAATCGGTGAATTGATAAAAAATGAAATTATAATACTGTAATTTTATTTCCAAACGTTTCTTCTCTTTTTATACATATGTTTCATTTCTTGAAATTTTCTTTAATTATTCGTAAATTGATAATTTCATAATTATAAGATAATCCTTCATCTTTCTCTCTTGATTATATATATATATATATATATAT
>NW_017304842.1:322826-333423 GCF_001594115.1 Trachymyrmex septentrionalis
TATTATCGCTGCGTGTGAAAAAATACGAAATACTCCAAGAATTTTTGAAGATCTTCGACAATCCATGCGACAGCGATGCGAAGCATGCATCGATGCGGAAGAAAATCATTTCCAGCAATTTCTGTAATGAAAATATAGATATAAGTATAAAATAAAAAATAGGTACAAGTATAAAATAAAATATAGATATAAGTATAAAATAAAATATAAATATAAGTACAAAATAAATTATAGATATAAGTATAAAATAAAAAAATATTTATAACATGGAAAGAGGAAGCGTTTCCGAATCCATATTTACATTTTTCATCCTTATAATGAGCGGAATATGCTCTTAGAGTTTGGCCAACTATTTCTCCGTATAAATTTGTAGGCTTATTAATTGGTGATGGGATTGTATTACTTTGGATTGTATCGTTTTGTATAAGGGATTTGGAAAACATGTAATTATGTAAAAATGACAACGTGAAATAAAGCGAAAATAAGCACGAAAATAAAAGTAAATTAATTTATTCAACGATTTGTAATAACTCTTAAAGAATGACTCATACAAAAATAGTCTAAAAAAATAACCAATTTCTCTTAGAAAAATCGATACAATATATTTATTTTCATTTTATATTTTTCTCTATAAAATACGGTCGCTACAGAAAAAAAAAGATCGTACTTTCTATGATAAGATATATGCAAATAGAGAGTGCAAAATATTTAATTAACAAAACCTTCACATATATTTAGGCAATTTCACATATTCATAGAATAATACTAAAAATGCAAATTAAATAAACACTAAAGATTAAACTAAAGTATATCAAATTGTTTAGGATTTTAAATACAATTCTAAACTATAATAACGACGTTTAATGCGCGCTGTATCATGTATATCTGTCCTTATCACTTGGGCTTACATACATACAGATATTCTGCTTTGTATAAACCTTATACTTTGTTTATATATAAACCTTGCCATTTTTAATACCACCGCTTTTTATAAACAAAATTGCGATTACAGCGTTTTGTCTCGATTAATACAAAACTCAGATTAGTACTTTATTTTGCTAAATAAAGTACTTTAAAAGGCCCGTCTGCAACTGATAGCTTTACAAGATTCGATGATGACACCCAGTCTTCTTTGATTCGATAGAAAATATTCTCAAAGTGTCGCAGAACATCTCGTATCCAGCGAGATTAAGATCTAAAGAAATAATTATTTTACTAATATCATCTAATTTTTTAAATTTCCAAAATTTCTCTCATGGAATTTATTTGTATTTTCGCGTTTCCCGTGGGGAAAGCGTCTCAGAACTTTTATGTCGTTTCTCAAAGGGACTGCCCGCAATACCACAAATACTGTATTTGATCAGATCATATTTGATTCATCTTCTATTAAGCTTGCACCAAAGCGCGCTGGCCGTTAGAAGATGCATCAGCACCCCGATACCGAGGACGAGTATCAGATTATTGATCACACTTATATCATTGATTTCCATTTCTTTGAGAAACGTGCTTGGTTTCTTGTAATGACAATAAAATTCGTCGCACAATAAGTCCATTCTATCATATCCGTATACGGTATATATCAAACTATGGAAACTAGCACGGAAGTATGATATATGAAACATCCAGCGGAACGCTTGCGGCGTATCGAAGTAACGTATGCAGAAGCCGAAGATGGAGAACAGCACCGCGATTATCGGGCCAAGGAAGACGGCAATCTGTAAAGAATTACGAAAAATTCAGTATCTTTTTTTTGCATCACATCTAAAATTGAATATTTTTAACACATCCAATCGCAATCAATCCGGATTATAGATATAAATATGCACATGTGTTTACATGTGAGAGTATAAATATTTTTTGAGAATTTCAATCTTTATATCTTTTTTTCCACATATCTCATCTCGTCGTTGACTAGATTTTCGGAATAAGAGTAACTTTTTTTCACTCCTAAATATCAATAGTGATCTAAAATTTTAATTAGAATCCGAGTTACAAGAATTTAATTAATATGCACATCTATCGCATAATTTTAGATCCAAAATGAATTTAGAATTTTACAGTGTTACTTAAAAAAGCAAGTATTTCAAAGAGATTTACCTTAATTGGCGTGGTAACACCGATGAAGAAACCCCATGCTTGCGCCGTCAGACTGGCAGCTATGCTAACTATATTGAAAAATATTATACGATTCGTTTCTACGGGCTGTGCAGTCAACCAGTAGCTCACTATCAGATACGACGCCGCACATGCTGCTTGAAAAGGTATCTCGACCAGTAATATACTGATATAATACGGCGCCAGCCGGTACCAACGATTGAAATGCTCTCTCACGAGAATTTTCATCTCCAATGGGACTGAAACAAGAGGCGTATAAACGGAAACTGAATACTCATTGAATATCAAGATAATGATCCCCGAAGCAGAAATCCTGATAAAAAACTAGGTAACTTCGATGAAATTAACTTGATCGATACGATAATTAATTCATTGAATAAAATCTGTAGTAATTTATTAATCCGTGGATAGAATAATTTTTTTGTCGTTTAATAAATGGAAAAAGAGAAGGATAATATAGTTAGAAATTTTGCTTGAAGTCTTTTTTTTTAAATTCTGTATTAAGCTAATCTGATTAACGACTTAATTAATCAAAGTTCAATTGAAGTCACTTCTAAAAATACACAGTTTATATATAATGCATACAAATGGAAAATATAATTTCGCATTTGCATATTGTGAACAAAAAAATGTTATACACGGAACACAGAAAGAAATAAATAGAGATTATTCACCACGTGAACAAACAAAATATTTAAATGACTTGCTCGTATAGTTCGATTCTTTAATTTTTCTATGAACAGCCAATTATCATTTTTCTATTTAGTTTCATTCATCTTTCTTCTGTATCAAATGTATTGTTTACCGACAGAATTACGCAAGATTTGATGAATTATTGTGAGAATTTATTCGAACTGTACATTGAGATAGCTATTATTTATTCAAGATCATCGGGACAATTTATTAAATCGGATAATTCACGATAAATTACTGAGATTGTCAACAGACATAGAGTACGCATCGAAACTGTTAAGAGAGGTATTATGTTAATCACTTTCGATTTAAATCAATTTTCCTCGAAACTATAAAGATGCACTAAGGCGAGTCAAGTGGTCGCTCTATGAAATTTAATCACAACAGCTATAGCATTTGCATTTCCTTGACCTACATCAGAATAATGGCAGCGCGCTAAGCGTTCACGAATATTACATAGTGTTTGATGCAACAGTGAAGATAATTATGGTTGACTAACTCACAGTATTTCGAAAGATAAGTAAAATTAACGATAGTTCTGGACAAATATAATGATTAATGTTTTCAATATCTAAAAATGTAAAATTAAATAATGTATACATATATGTATAATTACAGTCTCTAGGTATATATACATATATAAATATATTATGTTAAAATATGTAAAATTATTTATATATATATATATATAAAATTTTGGAAATCGAATAGATCCGAAATGAAATCTATTTCTACTATGGCAGATCGCAAATAATAAAATGATATTGAAGTAATAAAAAAAACAGGTAAAATCTGGCCTTCAATATTATTCGATCTAGCATGCACGGCGTTGCGAAGGTAACACAAAAAAACGATTAGTTTTCGTTCGATGAAGTCAAGTTGTTATCACGCTTTAGAAAATAAAAATTATAGCAATTGCAGCATATTGGTATCCGCAGTTAAATATTTCCTCTGATAGAATTCACGAACGTAATACGATGACAATTAATATCTTCGTCGGTATATTTAATTTAAATGAACATCATATTTATTAAATGAAATCTCGTAATGATAATCCTCCAAAATTGATAAAATCAATTGAAGCGTGTAATGGATTACGCGATTGTAATGTAAATATTAAATAAAGTTAAATTAGGAGAAATTAAAAACAATCAAATAAAATTGAAAAAATTGAATGGGAAGTACAATCTAGGCTGTATTCCAAAATTCATTGTCAACGCTGAAAATCTACAGTTTACGTTATGTATACTATTTTCAAGCACTGTGTGGCAGTGAATTTTGGAACACAGCCCCTAGTTATGAATTCTAATATATGATGCATGTTGCAGATGCGTTTACTAACTGAGTTTATAGAAATCCATAAATAGATAATTCGATGTTATCATCGAGTTTAAGTTACATAATGCTTTTGAAAACTAAAAGATCTAATCACGTCGGAGATGCTAATCGCTTTAATGACACACCACAATATTATATCAATATGACACAATATTATATCTAATAGAATCTATTGTTGCGATGATTAATATGGCTAACATAGCTATTATATCACGTGTTTTGATAAATTACATGTTCTTCTTTATCCATTACAAATTATTCAATTTATCGGGACTAAAAATCTCAATGTATAGAACAAAGAACGCAAATTACATTATTATCATTATTTTCATTGTAAAACCATGATAAAATATCAATTAAATTTGTATTTACAATGCTTACATCAATATATTATTATTAGTCACTCATAGAAGAATAAGCATGGACATACTTTTGAATATATTAATTTAGAGATATAATTCAAGATATAATTTATAGCTACTTACAAGCAAGAGTAACAGCCATTTTTCCGGTGTAGACGAGAAGAAGCAACGATCCGTATAGATAAACATAATTTGCTAAGACATTAGCTCGATAGCCACTTCCCATGTACAGGTATCCGAAGATCACACCAATCAGCAGATGACAGAGCAATCGCGCCATCAATAACGAGTAGTCTCTTTTTAAGCTTAACAGTTGTCTTTTGTACAGAAGATAGCACTGCGTCAGGAAACCGGCAGGTGGTGGCGGTTCCTTGATTCTGTTTGCTAGAATACATAGATAATATAAATCAGCATTTTTTAATGATTATAATATAATGCCTGCAGACTAATAAATCTTCTCAAATAATTTTGTCAAAGCTCTTCGATAATTTACTGTCTTGCACAGAAATGTTAAGATTAAAACATAAATACAAATGTTTTATAATATTAGGTGTAGTAAAAAGTCATCGCGTATTTTTTAGCTCAAAGTTGTATATACAATATCTTCGTCAATAATGAATGAAATTCAAATTTAAAAAAAGGGTTTTAAAGCTTGAAATCTCTACTTTTAAAAGCTTATCACATTTTTTAAGTTTATATGAGTTTGATAATTTTTACATACCAAAAACTACGAGCTGAAAAAGACGAAAAATTTTCTTCTCACTTTGTGGATTTGTAACGTGTCCAAAACGAATTTGAGAAAATTTTCGATTACCTATCGTGAAAGCTTGATACTTTCCCTACAAAATCGTTTTTTTTTAAATATTCCTACGACTTTTGATTACTGAGTTATCGCGGATTAAATAAAAGAATTATTTTGACTTTAATTGCTCATAACTCCATTAAAAATTGTCGTATCGTATAATTTAAAAAAGAGATTTTTAAAGCTGAAACTTTACTCTATCAAGATATATTTATATTGTTGGTAAGAAAGTAATTGCGGTTTTTACTGATAGATGTCTTTTAAAAAAACGCGATGACTTTTACTTAACCTAATATGTCTATAAGCAGAGAAGGAAAAAAAGAAAAAATAGAAAGAAACTACTTTACATATATTATTCAGCGAAGTTTTTATTATTCTTGCAGATAAGGTAAAAACCTCGTTTACATGAGTGAAGCGTAAGTATAATAATAATAAAATATTAATAGATTATCAAATAATTTTTTAATCTATTAAATATTCACACAATTTTTATAGCAAATAAGTATTATACCCATAAAAAGATATTACAAAAATTCTCTTAAACAGTTAAATCTTACTGATTTATATAATTATGCTTCTGTATTTTATAGGTAAAGATAAGAGAAATAAATAAACACTGACCTATAAAAATTTTAATAAAAAATAGCGACAAAAAAATTAAATAGTATAATAAAATACAATGTGATGTTATTAACATTTCAAAATATTATAGTCATTTATGTCGGCTATTTTATTCTCAGCGATTAACTTATCTTTCAACTGAATAAAAACAAAACCTTAAATTCTGTGGAATACGTAGAGTTTTTACAAAGAATTCCATGATCAGCTAAGAAAGAACGTTTATGAGAGAAGTTGACATTAGATTTGTAATCATTCAGCACAATTTTTTATCTCTAACAAGATTAATTTTATTGTTTAATAAAAATTTCACTGGATTATATATTTTTTGTTATAATTTTTCATAAAGCTTAATGAATCTATTATAACATTTTTTGTATTTTTACTCCAAGAAAACTAGTACAGTTTAATTATAGCCTAAGACATCTTCCATAAATGATCTGCCAAATATTTCATCTACTTAAAGTATAAGTTAGATTCGTGATCGAGGTAAAATTTCTGAAAAAAGTGACCTTACTTTCTTCAGGCAAGCTCGTGGTAAGAGTGATCGTTTTCTGATCAGTTGGTAAAGTTTCCGCTGCTGCCACCAGTTCGTCGAGCGAAATACCATATTCGCCGGTCGCTACCTCGATGACTGAAACAAATTCAAGAATTCGATTTAAAAATCATTATTTCCAGAACTATGATTACTCGGTGTTGTGTAAAAACGCGCTTTCTAAGTGAATGTTGACCATTTCAACATTCGCTGCGCATTTGCAATCAATCGGTGCAGTTGCAATCAACTTTTATCGAAACACGTTGTTATGGAACGTTGACACGCGATTGTTTTTACTTTGTCTATTATTTTGACGCTTCGCAAATATAAAAGCGCTTACAACAGATCGGATCCATAAGTAACAGGCGAAAGAGAAAAAGAGATCAGAGAGGAGAAATCTTTTTAGAAATAAATCATACCCCCCGCTGTATTTAATTGCATCGGCAATTAAACGTTTTTTCTAGATTTTAATCGTTAATCTATAGACTTAAATTGTTCAGACTGTTGCCTAATTTATTCGAGACTATTACTACACTCTTGTGTACTGAGTCAATTCGCTCTTGCATAATATCGTGCAATTTATGAAATCTCTTTTAGGATACGATCATTCGTGAAACGGACCACTGTGGAATGTAGCTTTGATGCCTTTTTTTCTGGTGATTTCGCATTCTGTTACGCATGGCATTCACTCATAACTAGCAGAATCAACGTTAGATAGCTCGGGTTTAAAATTATCTTATTTGTTTCAGTAAAACTACGTACCGAAATCAGCTGGATTGTGATAAGGCGGACAATGGGCACCGATAGAAGTCAAGTGCGGCAACAACGAACTAACCGAGCCTCTGTATATGCAGTAACCATTAGCCACCACGTACAGGGAATCAAACATCTCTAGAAGCAAGGCACTCGGCTGATGAATCGTACAGATTACCGTACGCCTTTCTAATTCCGCCAACCGCTTCATAAGAGCGACGCATTGGCTGCACGAAGAGGAATCCAGACCTGAAAGGTCAATAATTCTACAATGTCCTAGAAAACGGTAATTCGGAGAAAACATTTTGTGGAAAATACATTTCGCAATCGCCTTGCACGCAATGTATTAAGCACGGAATGAGAGATTCGAGTACAATCCCCTTGATATCTCATATTTCTATCTTTGCGTTATCTTGAGGAAACTTACAAATTGACGATGTGTAACAAGTATTATGTTTCTACAATGATGCAATCTCGACGGTAGATCCAAGATCTATCGTTCAGATACAGTAATACATATTATTAAGCAAATGTAATTTGAGACTGAAATTGAGAATGAGGTAATCGGAAATACACATCGCGAATCGCGAGACAGGTTGTTGCGAGAATTCTGCCTATCATACAAGTATGATCATAATGTCACAACTTTTTTTAATCATATAATCTGACATGAGTACAATAATGGTCAGTGTAAAATATTAATTTGTTATCGCGTACAATTATTAACTACGTTACTTACGCGACAAGATAATCGTTATTTTTGCCTTTGGCTGCAGATGTAACTTTATATAAATAGAGATTTCTAATATCGAATATTCGCGGTAGAATGTTCATTATCTGTTTGTAACAAGATACAATTTTGCGATCATCTGCATCAAATTTATACGTATAAAGCTTTAGAGATATCTTAAATGCAAACAAATAATTAATAAAAAATATGAGCTATCCTGATGAAAATAAAAATCGAAACGTAAATCGGATGTAGTGGGAGAGCAACAAATTAGGGAACAGAAGAATTTTTATTTTAGACCGCATATATGTGAGAAACACAATCAATACTAGAAATTTAAAATGCTTATTACGGTCGAAGTTGGATCTTTATTGCTTTAAATAATCCAATCTTGAATTACTAATATACATTACATATGTATAATACTTGCATATATACCATATTGTAGTCTTTTTCCAACTGCGCGCTGAATTGTTTTTCCGGTCTAAACGCAATTAAAACTACTCTAGCAATCGTGAATTAAATTGGCAAGCATAAATTTTAATAAATTACTACCATCAAGCATCATTAAAAGATGTTAATATATTAAAACAGGAAATAACAGAAGCGTAAACGAAACTTCTAGAAGGCGAAAATTGAAACAATAAAATGTAAAAGAAGTATTTATGTTTATTTTATATTTTAATGTTTCAATTTTCGCCCCCTAGAGGTTTCGTTTACGCCTCCTAGAAGTTTTGTTTACGTTTCTGTTTCTTTCCTATTACATTTGACTTACGTTCTGATTTTTATTTTCATTAGGATAATAAAAGTCATAAAAAGAAAAAAGTCTGAACAGTCATAAATCTACGTAATAATAATAATTATTATTATTATTATCTTTCGCTTTTTGTGCTATAATCATTTGCTTGCATATCAACAAATCTAAAAACTATACTTATTAAGGCATCATGACTGTTTTTATGTATGCTATTTGTCAGTTATGACTTGGCATAAAATATTCTCATTGTTAATTAGCTATTATATGTTTCCTATTGAGTTTAATCACAATATCATTTATATCAAAGAAGTCAGGTGTCTGTTTACTGAAATTATTGTACGTTTTATCTTCGAAGTATTTAAGTATTCTTGACGTCCCCTTAATTTAATTTCCAACAATTTTATGAATCAAGTTTTATAGCGTTTTTTTATTTCTTAATTTTATTTTTATCTACTCACAATCAAATTTTACATAATCATAAAGCACTATACATTCGTTGTCGTGAAATCGTTCAAGAATTGATTAAAATTTTGTAATTTAATTGATTTAATTGCTTTTTAAATACTATTATATAATATTAATATAATATTAATATAAATAGGACAGTTGTATTTTTATTACTTACCAGTTGTTGGTTCATCAAGGAATAATACTGAAGGATTAGTTAAGAGTTCGAAGGCGATATCGAGTCGTTTCTTTTGTCCGCCCGATAATTTTCCGCATAACGTGTCATAGCAATGGCTCAGTCCTAGCATTTCCAAGAGTTCTAAAACCTACATACGTATTCATCGAACGTAAAAAAGGATTACAAAATGCGACAGGGAACGTCTAGAGATAATGGGAAACGTAAATCGAACGTCGTGACGAAAATGAAGAAGAAACAAAGAGTTGATGAGAAACAGTCAGATCTTTCTCAAGTTTTCTTTCAAAACTTTCAGAACACAATTTATTCGTTTCTTTTAAAGAGATCAAATCAAGGAAAAATTTACAACGCAATGATTAAAATTGGTAGTTAATTGTCACAAACCTGAGAATGCTTATAAGCGGAACTGATTGTGTAACCAAGCTTCAAATGAGCGGCTAAAGTCATGGCTTCTCCCACGGTTATGTATGTTCTGATAATGGAGTTTTGCTGTATGTAACATGACGTCCTTTTCCATCGTTCACTATGTGGTACTCGAATCTTACCGTTGATCAAAACTTCGCCACTTACACCTGATACACTACGCATTGTCTTATATTTAAATTTATGAAAAAGTATTATAATTTACACACAGTTACCATAAAAAAATTGTTGATTCGGACTTCTAACGAAAAATATTGAAAGATGTATATGAGATAATGTTATATAGAAAGAACGTGAAGTTTCCATAAATATGTTTACTGTGTGTGATTTGTCTTAAAAAGTATGATGTAACATTGAAGTTTCACATATTATCGATTATTTTTAATTTTTAATTTTAATGTAATCCTACATTGACTTATAATGTCATTCATTATGCAACAATGTAAAATAAAAGTAGACAGTGAACATCAGTTTTTCAATATGTGAATAATATGATAGTGCGATATGCATCGATCTGAAAATCGAATAGATATAGAATAAAAAATATTTATTAAGACACTTAAGCATGCTGCGGAACTGTTTTTAAATTTTTTTATCATATTGAAACAAGCACCTAGGCAGCAATTATCATGAAAAAAATGATCTCTTTTTTCCATCTAGTAAAACTAAAGGTATTTAATATAATTTTCATAAGCATATAATATATATACAGAATATCTAAAAAAGTCCTCGAATTTTTTTAGTCGGGAGAATGACGTTTCTAAAAAATGTTTCCAACAAAAATAGGGTTTAAAAAGATCTATTTACTAATCTTTATCAGTTCGACCT
>NW_017304842.1:333687-336595 GCF_001594115.1 Trachymyrmex septentrionalis
AGAGGAAAGCCCCCTATTATGAGATAAATATCTAATATGAGATAATGGCGCTAAACTACTAAATACTATCTATTATTCATCATGAATTTATTGTTGTTGGATTGAAAACTATTTAGTAGAAAATTCATTATTAGATCGTGCCTGTAGTAGTTGCAAAAAAAGATTTTTGAATTTGGATGTCTTCAAGTTTCGTTGCGATAAGCTTTTAAATTTTGTTTATTATTTAATAAAAGTAAATATTTGGCAATAAATTCTTCATGTGATGATAGAGTAAGATCGTACTAATAGAAAAATACGTGATATGTTGAATTGCTTAATTACAGAGGTTAAATTCGATGATCATAAAACCATAAGGCGTGAAAATCGTAATATGAGATACCCAGGGTATTTCTAATATAAAATAATCTATGTTCCTACGTCATAGTGAAAATCGTTGCTGAAATATAAATATTATTGTACAATAATAAAAAGGACAATTGAAATAAATATCGAGTGCCTGTTTCTGCGATGCTTGGTTCCAACTACCTGAAGACGAGTCAGCTAGATACAATGCATTGCATACTCATTTTGCACGTGCACTGGTTGCGTGCGTGCATGCGCGCGCGCGTGTGTGTATATGTGTAATATCAACAATACTGTAACCTTCAAGTCTCAATTCAATAAGTATTTAATGAAAAATATAACTTCAATAGTATAGTATATACATATATACATATATATCTCCCGAGTAAATTCGGGGTCCTATTTGGACATCCTGTATATAGATTAATGTACTCGAATTAATATTTGACTCAAAATGTTAATATTATGATATTCTATGTATAATCTTCACATGCACTTACAATTAGATTGATATACTTGAACCCGGGAAAAAATGTTTCATAATTATATAAAAAATTAACATATTTTATATACAATTATATATAATTATATTATATATAAGATGTGTCCATATATAATGTAACTTTTTTCTCGGGAATTGATGTTTAATTCAAAATGTTAATTAATGTCAATTCAATCGCAAATGTTTAATTGATTTTTTTTTAATAGAGAAATATCTAAAATATAAATAAATTTACTCAAGTAGCAGCTCGTTGTTCGCAAAAATTGTTCGATTTTAAAAGATTTTAAAATGTCGTTCATAAGATGTCTAAATTTATTGTATGAAGTCAAACTTTACGCTCTTTTCTTAAATAAAACAACACATTTTTTCTTACATTAAGATGAGGTTACTAAGAAGCGAAAACACATTATGAAATTATATATTTTCTCATTATATTCTGATAAAACACGCCAAATCATTTTTTTACTTTTTAATATCCTTTTTATACTTTTTAATATTGTGTTAATTATATCATCCTATATATAAAATCACAAGATCGAAATAATAAATTTTCTGCAATATCATATTATTGTAAGAATATATGTGTAAATAATATATATATATATTTTAAGTAATAAACGATATCTGTAAAAATGAAAGATCTCCAATAAACATGCGTGCGCGCGTATACAATGACTTATAGTTGAAATTATTATTAATGTTATTCATGTAAAATACTCTTCTAGATTTCTATGGGAACACAAATAATGATCTAAGAAAAAAACTACACAATCGCTCTATAATACTCTTCTATTATGTACGAACACGAATCTCTTTCTCTCTCTTCTGTATATGTGTTGTATAATATATGTATACTTTATAATATAATAAGTGAGAAGCATTTATATAATAAGTTGATAGTGATTAAATATGAATTATCGCCCATAATTACCAGTAATTATAAACAATATTAAGAATCTTTATTTTAGACCGCATATGTGAGAAACACAATCAACTACTAGAAAAATGCTTATTACGGAGCTGGATCTTCATTGCTTTAAATAATTCAATCTTAAATTAATCTAATATACACTATATAGGTTAAGTAAAAAGTCATCGCGTATTTTTTAGCTCAAAGTTATATATACAATATCTTCGTCAATAATGAATGAAATTCAAATTTAAAAAAAGGGTTTTAAAGCTTGAAATCTCTACTTTTAAAAGCTTATCACATTTTTTAAGTTTATATGAGTTTGATAATTTTTACATACCAAAAACTACGAGCTGAAAAAGACGAAAAATTTTCTTCTCACTTTGTGGATTTGTAACGTGTCCAAAACGAATTTGAGAAAATTTTCGATTACCTATCGTGAAAGCTTGATACTTTCCCTACAAAATCGTTTTTTTTAAATATTCCTACGACTTTTGATTACTGAGTTATCGCGGATTAAATAAAAGAATTATTTTGACTTTAATTGCTCATAACTCCATTAAAAATTGTCGTATCGTATAATTTAAAAAAGAGATTTTTAAAGCTGAAACTTTACTCTATCAAGATATATTTATATTGTTGGTAAGAAAGTAATTGCGGTTTTTACTGATAGATGTCTTTTAAAAAAACGCGATGACTTTTACTTAACCTAATATGTACTTGCATATATATCATGTTGTAATAGCTTCCGCTCGTACGGAATATAAGAGATCCAAGTTCAAGTTTCGATCAAGATAATATTTTTCGCAATAAATTTATTAACAGTTTCAACATATTATATTAACATCTTTATAATATGATGCTTGATGGTAGCATCAAATTATTAAATTGCTTGTCAATTTAATTCGCGATTACTAGAGTAGTTTTAATTGCGTTTATAGTACGGAAAAACAATTCGGCGGCGCGCAGTTCTAAAAATATTACAAATATGTTATATATGCAAGTACATATATAGTGTATAGTATATTAGTAATTTAAGATTGAATTGTTCAATACTAGAAAAATGCCTATTATGATCGAAGCTGGATCTTCATTGCTTTAAATAATTTAATTTTGAATTATTAATATACACTATATATATATATATATATATA
>NW_017304842.1:336624-355044 GCF_001594115.1 Trachymyrmex septentrionalis
TATATATATATATATATATATATATATATATATACTTGCATATATATCATATTGTAGTCTTTTTAGAACTGCGCGCCGGATTGTATTTCCAGATTATAAACGCAATTAAAACTACTCTAATAATCGCGAATTAAATTGACAAGCAATTTAATAATTTTATGCTGCCATCAAGCATATTATAAAGATGTTGATATGTTGAAACTGTTAATAATTATCAATTATTTAAAACAATAAAGATCAATCTCGACCATAATAGGCATCTTTCTAGTATTAATTGTAATTTACCAGTAACTATCCAACAGATAATTATCTTATCATCCGATTAAGACTTCTAATATTTTTTACGGTTTAATTATAGAAATAACAAGACAGCTCTCGTTACAAAGCAATATTCAATTAGTTTTGCATTATTTAAAGCAAATAGCATTAACTGATTTTATTTTATAAGAGTGATTGCTTAAATTGTATAGATATTATTTATCGTAATTGTTTATTATAATAATTGCACATAAAAAATTGCAACGTTAAAATATTTAAATTAATAAATGAAATAGGCTCAACTGATTAAATTTAAAACGATGAGCAATGCCAATACGAGTCAACACAGAATGCAAAGTCGAGTGTAAATTGAAACGCCATTTATTAAGTGAATACATGTATATATAATTATATGTTTCGATCCTCGGTTTGGATCCTCAGCAATACAATTAATCAAATTATTGGGAAAAAACGCATGAAAGAGAAGGCTATAATAAGTGGGTTAATAGTCAAATTATTAGATGTCTACTTGTCGAATTTTTTTGTCATCAAACTGTCCAAATAGTTTGATCATTAATCCAAGTATTAGAACATTCTCTTTCAAGCGTTTTTCCGAATAATTTGATATTGTGATTGTACTGATGAGGATCCGAAATCAAAACGTATACATGTATTTGCTTTCGTAATATAATAAATGTTGGCATTTTAATTTACACTTGAACATCCTATGTTATAGTAATTCATATCGGCATTACTTATCATTTTAGTTAAAATATCTGTAGAATAACAAATATTCAAAAAGTTTATCAAACATTAAGACAAAAAATTTTAAAATCCAGCAAGCATAAATATTTATAATACTCTGCCATACCATAAATTAATTATAACATAAAAAATCTCTGTATTGATATGTAAAAGAATTCGGAGATTATAGAAAACGAATCAAATTAAATTTGTAACATAAACAATATTTACAAATAAGATTTAAGAAGCATGTTTTTAAATAATGATAAATACAATACTAATTTACAAAAAAATACACGCGATATGAGATATATATTATTCGTGCACAAACTAATTTCTATGATATTTGAATTCATGCATTTATTAAAAGCGCAATTAGAATATATTTTCAAGCGGAAAAAAATTTCCTTGTGAGTCAATGTAAAAAACAGTGCTCGCATCAAATATATAATATCAATTACATTGAGATTGTAGAAAAAAGATAACGACCACTCGCCGTGCACATGATGTATTTTAGCACGTGTGTATGTTATTAAGTAGTTTAGCTTGAATACTTGATTTTACGATAAGTAATACAAATTACCTCATTGTGCTATTCTTACACGTGTATAATTATTTACGATGATATTACGCCATAATAGTGTAAAAAAACTATAATTTCTGAAAAAAATTCTATTTCCACAATAAATCATGAATTAGCAATGATACGAGTTTTCAGCGAATAGCTTGGAATTGATGGAACACGGTTCAAAGTTCTCGCATTTAGTTTAATGTTGCACGTTATTTATTTTTGTCCAAATCTCAGATAACTCACAGCAAATCGAGTTTGTTTTTCGCATTAGTTAGGACTCCTATAGACAAACAATTTTAGGTTTGTTTGCGTCGCATGCTCCAACATGCTCCTACTTCCTCCAAGCTCCTCCTCATAGCTCTTCTCCTATTCACTCAAACGCGCTTGTTATAGAGACGTTAGAGTAAGTAGGAAACTATGGTAGGAACACCTTTTATAGCAAAACGTCGATCCGTTCATACAAAGCTATATTCTGTAGCACTATAGAAAAGTGAACATTCGCAACACTCTTCTCTGTAACTCCGTATGAGTCAGCGTTTTCGATTGTGGCATTACAAAGTCGCTCGTCTGTAAAAACTCTTAGTTTGAATGGCTACATTCAGCAGAAAAAACCGCTCAGTGAGCAGTTTTCTCTACTGAAACGCAGTCACTGTAATCGACAATGTGTGTCTTCTAATGTTTTTTTGTTTTAATACTCGTTCGATCTCGCGACGGAACAGGAAAATAATGAATTAAACACTAGATACAGCGCTCTCTAAAACTTTCTTTTTTGAATTTTCATAATCGAAATTTATCCGCACAACATAGTTCTCCGAAAGAGAGATGTTTTAAGATTCCGAGAACGTTTTACATCCTAAAGACGTTGTTAGGACGTCCCTGGAGAGCTATGTATGTTATGGTTATTTATCAGATACCATTTACAAGCACAAATATTGAGATTATGAGTTAAGGCGTTATCCAAAGGTCAAGTTCTTTCTATACTGCGTACCCCCGCCTAATGGGACGTTTTAACCGTTGACCCACTCATGACAGACGTGTAAAAATAAAAGTGTATGATTGAATCATTTAGTAAGTATGCTAAGGAATGCATAATAAGAGAATATGCATAGATGAAATACGCGCAAATATAAAAAAAGGAATAAATTTCCAAACTTATAGGCGATCTATGGATGTGTCAAGTTCAAAGCATGTATTTAAGAAGTAATCCTCATGTCTTTATGGTGAAACACTTACGTGAAACCAGCAAGCGCATTCAGCAACGTCGACTTTCCAGCTCCGGACGGCCCCATAATAGCCACTAATTCGCCGGATTTAAATTCGCCGCTTACGCCGTGCAGAATTTCCTTCTCGCCTGCAACACGAGATCGCAATTATATGATTGCATCATTGCTTTCAATGCACGATGATTCATTCTTAACTTGCTACGGATGTGATACTCCTTAACTGTATAGCTCATTTCGTGCGAGAGGTAAAGAGAGATAAAATACGACGTGAATACGTATTATGGAATATGTAACGTTTAACCTTGATCACGTCGATTACAAAATTTATTCAATGGACTAGGACTTGTTGTTTTATGTGAAATGTTTTATTCAAGGCTGTCTTTAGAGTCACTGACTTGAGATAATACGACATTTTAATTACGCAAAAGTAAAAGACATATGAGGACTATATAAAAAATTAAGAAAATACTTTGTAAAAGGAAATAGAATATAAAATATTGCATTAGAGTTAGCCTTGCGAATAAGAAAAATGCAATTTTATTCTATCCTTCATATATATAGTATATATATAATAGAATAATTCTAACAGATATACATATTATAAATATATACATGTGACCTTCTTCGAGGAAATCCAGTTTTATTAATTATGCATTTATTGCACATGAAGCTATTAAAATTAGATAAGGAATATACCTAGTTATTTCTAAGTTTAATAGGTATGTAAGATAATTATCTGTAACATATTAAATGTTAAGTCAACACATTACAAAAATAATAACACGATATTAATATTTATTTTCAGAATTTTTACTAAGAGTCTTATAAAAATATATAAAATATATCTTTTGTGCATACTATAATGGTCTGTTTTCTGTTCCTGCACTAGACTACAACTAAAGTGTTCTCTTTCTCGCTTTCGATAAATATCAAACATATATCTAGTTCACTTTAAATTCCAAAAGTGTACACTGGTTCAGAGAAATAGAAAACAGATCTTAAATGTATCTAATTGAATCAGATCAGGCGAACTTTATATTCATTTATTATTATTATTGATTTGTTTATTTATACAATTTTGCTTTGTTCTCAATTTTCGAACGAAAGACGAAATGAAAGCCGAATACGATTTGAACAAATTTTGGTTATTCCAGATCACACTTAACTCTTCATTTGTGAAAACACGGAGATGATAGATACAGGACGGACGAATCGAATTTCTAGAATGATACGATCATACGATCATACGATCATACGATCATACGATTATGTATTATTTTATAATATTACATGCTCGTTCGAAAAATCTTCAACTGCTTTAATGATAAATTGATAACAGAACAACTGCGTTAAAGCTAATCGCGTAGTAGCTAATGAGCAGACTATTGTGAGACATACAAAACGCATAAATGACGTGTGACGAGCACGCGCGGATGTTCCAGCAATGACCTAGTGTTGTTTTTTCTTCATGTCGTCGAGGGAACAAGCGAGGGAAAGAGAAAGATGGGTGATGATGAGTTATATTTCTCCTTAATCACATTTTACATAATGCATCGCGCACAATTAATGGCCGATCAATGCTGGATCAATAAACATAAGATAACAATTATTATATCTATGACATAAAGCTATAAACGCATGCTTGGGTCGAAGAAATGTGGAAGTAAAATAAATAAGGGAAATTCTTCCGCCAAAGAAGAAAAAACCGAATTTCATGAAATACCTCTGGAGGAATGTTAATTGCTTTAGAAACTGTAAATGTTTTTTAATAAGTGACAATAAATACAATTGCTTCACCTAATCTTTCATTGTACGAGCGAGACAACAAGTCAAGTTTGACAAACATATTTCACGTGAAAGGAAAATGGAAAACCACCAAATTCAACCTTCTTCAGAGTTTCTGATCGCTTTAAGACACGTTCTTACCATTATAAGAACATTTTACTGAGATTGACACAGAGGAGCATATCCTATGTTGTTTTGCATGACTAATCTTTCGTTCTCATTAGGAAGCATTCGCTTCGTATCTTGAGTTATTCACTTGCAAATCATGTGAATGTCACGGCACACATCAATAATCAGCCGAAGCTTTCCCTCGTTCTATCACAGAATTCCTTGAGCGCGTCGGAGACAGATCTCTATTCACACATTCACCCGAGTTTACGCACACTTATTCACTACTACTTATTTACTACATAAATAAACCAGCGTAATAAATTATACGCGCATCAATCATTTTCTTTCTCGTGAGATTGACAAAAGTCGTCACATCGTTTTAAAAAGAAATCAAGCACAATTATAAATATACAATATAATATTATGATAACAAATTTCGACGTAGATAGATTTTTCTTTAAACTATCAGATATATTACTCATATATTTTTTAACGTTATACAAAATGATTACAAAGCAATGTTCCGTAAAATCGGTCATGCAATTTGAATGAAGGCACGTACGTATTGTTCTACGTGATACCATCTATGACGCACAACTTCCTTTCTTGGAACATGAATAATACAATCAATTTTTACAACGGATGTGCTGTCGACATACTTTCAAGTTTTTGTACATAGAAGTACGTGTAATTGGCACGGATAGATAAGACATTGATTATTAATCAAATCAAATTGCGATGATTGTATCGTGTTCATTTTTCAACGTAAAAAAAAATAATTTGTCATTATTATATTCATATTATATAATATAATATAATATTATACGCATATTTAAAAATAATATTGTGCAACGCGCGACTTTTGATTGAATAAGAAAAACAATAATTTTAAAATATACAGGGTGTTTGAAAATTAGTGATGAGTCTTTCGTACAAGGGCAGAATGGACTAAACTGAGAAGAAAAGTCTTCTATCATTTTGCAATTTTTGTAATAGTTAACAAGAAATTAATTGCTAAAAATTGCCGAAAATTGATCTTCAATATTTTTTTACTCAATACTTTATACAATCTTATATTTTTATCTGAATTGTTTTATATTTTATTATGTTATATATTACGAATGTTTTTATCCGTTATAAAAAAATCGTCCAGATAATGATCGTTTATATAATATAAATACATGTATTCAAAATTTTTTTTTTTCACTTCTTTTAAAATGCGCATTTAGATAATATTTATTACAGCAAAAAAGATTCCGCATATATTGCATTACTTTATTTTGCAATTTGAAATAATTTATTTCCTTCATGAATTGCAAAGAACATTCGCATAATAAATGTTAGGCATAAATAATAAAATATGCGTCCTATAGAGTGTACACTGTCACATACATCTCATTATATGTAAAGAAGAATTATACAGCGAGATGCTTTCTTCCTCTAAAATGAATGCTATTATTAATGGCACATTATAGAAAATATATATATAATATAATAAGTATTATTTTACTGTATAATATTAAATGTATCTATACAGCATCTATACAGTATAATTAATTGTATCTATACAGATACAATTCCCAGAAAGAAAAACACAAAAATATGTATGTATATAAAAATTTAAATTGTTATTAATGTTTTTTTATCAGCAACTTGTCACACAATTTATCGGGAATAATAAATATTATGAAGACGTAGAAATAAGATATGATATTGCTGCTCCGCTACCGGATTGACAATTCCAATTTATAAGCAGTGTAATAACGGGGAAAATGATACACATGATACAAATGATTACATCATAATTCTAGTATTGACACTATTAATAGCCACATTTTTTTTATAGTGTAGTGAATGTTGCGGTTCTAGTTTTAAATGTGCATTGTGATTCTTTATTCTTTATGCTCTCTCTCTCTCTCTCTCTCTCTCTCTCTCTCTCTCTCTCTCTCTCTCCTTCTCCTTCTCTTTCTCAACATGTTTAATTTAATAATAAAAAACGTTCCGCTTTCTAGCTACTAAAAATCATAACTTTTGTTTCATTAAATTCATTAAATTGTTTTGCTTTCAATTATATTCTTATAATATTGACATCTTATTGCTGTATTTCGAAATAAGAGATATATTATTGTTAATTATAATTCTACGTCGCGTGAATTTTTGTACGTTATATTTTCAAAACTTGCGGCGCGATACTTTCTCCGTTTAAAACTTTCTTCACTTATCGTACACACTATACGATACAAATACTTTCTCTTGAAGTACGTCACGCAATATACAATTATTAAAGCAATTAAACCAATCGTCAAGTTATTACTTTAAACGTCACGAAGATCAATATGTCTTTTTATGTGACACGCATATTAACATATATTTGAATAATATTTTAAATCAATTAAAATAATATATACTTTAATATATACTCATGTTTTCTTCGATTATTATGGAATTTTTGTAAATTATTCAAGGTAAAAAATATCTTTAGCCTCTCATTATCGTTGAACAATTTGTGAGCACTATGTAATAATTACAATTTGTTTTTACTCATGTGCGACTATATCTTTATAAATTTAAAAAGAATTCTAGTATAATAATGTCTTATTAAATTTCAAATTTATTTTTTTACGAAATACATAGAAATTTATATTACAATAATATTAATGCATTTGTATTTATACACATTCGTAATATATACGAAAATATATAAATGTGACAAAATAATAATAATAATAATATATACATATTAATATTATATGTTTTGAAAAATATATGAACCATATTTTAAATCATTCTCTCTTTTTTTTTGTGTAGTAAGATTATTTTAAAAATACGAAATCTAATACATGCTTTACTATTCATCTACACTCATGTAATCCGAAATAACCGCTAAGTCTTTTGCACATCTTACAGTAATCATTTTATGTAGATCATAATTTATATTGGCGCTACTTAACACAGTGAAAAATATCAATTCAACTCACAATAATTTCATTAATATTAACAGTAAGAAACTGAAATCATAATAGAATACTAATATAATATGAAGGCATGTAACAAAGTATAATAATAGCAGAAAAATTACCCCCACTTTTTTTATTTTTTCTGACTTCTGTGGCGTAAATCCCAGCGTATTTACCGGAGTTACCTTATACAGAATATCATGCAAAGATTAGAATGCTTCATACGTGGGACACGCGGGAAGACAATTAAAAACTGGGATCAAGGATATCGTAATAATATTAACAGAAATATTGCCAACCCGTCTGTCACGGAGCATAGAATGCAATATAACCATGACTTTGGGAGGACATAAAAATATTGGACAACAAAAGATATCTGGGAAAGAGACTAATATCAGAGATGCTGAATATTATAATACAAGAAAACAGCATAAATTAAAAAACCGACACCGAATTTTTGCATATGTATTTATACATGAGCATTATAAAGAATTTCTAATTCCCGTAAGATCAATCGTCAGTCTTGATTCGTTCTCATTGGCTAACAATATCTAATATTTTTACATAAGATAAGTATCACATATACACAGTTCATGCGTCAAAATATTTTGTATTACAAACTTCTTCAGTCATTTTTAATATAAGTTTTAACGCAACAGAGGACTTAAAGACAATTATAAGCACTGAAAAATGTTGTAATTAAAATATCGTTAAACAAAATGTACTTTCCATTCTGGCAAGCAACGACTGAGTTATCCGAAATATTAAAGATTAAATATTCATGTAAAATTATTAATCACAGTGTCATTCCAAAAATTAATTTTGACAGAATAAAAACTTGATCTAGGAAATTCGAGATTACACCCGTTGCGAACCAGTAATGAACACTATGCGAAAAAGTTGATCACGAACATTCAAACATTAATCGCTGAAGATGGCTCAAAGTGAGCTGAAACGAGACTAATGTAAAAAATTGCAAAAATAAATTTTTCAAGACACCGCAAAGAAAAACAGCGAAGTTCCTCTCACTTGCCCGTTCGAGTTTTAAATACTTATATTTTAATTATTATTATTAAAACTTTTATTTTCTTACTGATGAATTATATTATTTATAAACAATAGTACATTATTTATACTTACTGATTGAGAAGTTGCGTATGCTCCATTCCTTAACGCGATAGCGTATATCGCGGAACGTCAGGTCAAGTTCGGGCCTCTTTGGAAAAGAGTACTTCTCCTGCTGTAGGAAATAATTGTTGTTGCCTATAATAGCCGCGTCTCGCATGTCGTCTTGACTGCTGTGGTCGAACTGGCAGCAGCTCAGAGAAGACCGCGACGGCGAACAGGGCGTCGGAGTGGTCATGGCAAATGCAGATAAGACGATGATTCGGAACACAAACTCGCTCGTGTATACACAATAAAAAATAAAAAAGAGAAACGTCACAATGTCTCAGACACCATTCGGTCGCGTTTGAGCATGCACGTTCACCGCACTTTCTTTCAATTCTCTCTTTGGTCACCACAGATGCAATTTGTCACATTCGCTTTTGTCGTTCTCAATGATTCCTGCTCTTACATGCCTTATTGATTCAACCTGAAATGATAAATTAGGGTCATGTGTGTCAAAATAATTTATAATCAGGATTTAATTATGGCTAAAATATATATATGCTAATTGTTTGTTAAAATACCGTTTATATGTAAAGAATTAATGATATTCGAATCGATGACTGTGTGAATAAGTATTTAAGCAATAATAAAAGAATAAATATACTGTGAATAAAAAAAACAGCAGAGCCAATTAAAAAAAAAGTTAGTCGATAAAATATGATGACTTATTGATAGTGCTGCAAGGAAATGTGTAACAGCTACAAAGAAATAATTTCACAAAGTCAGGAACAGGTTTATACGATATAACTATATATATATCACTACAAGATAAATCTAGACTGTTAAATAGTTTTTTTTCCAATTATCTTGTTAACTACTGGCCCCATCTTATATTAAAGACGTCACGTTTATTTTATTACGTTCCGTATAATTAATATAATACATTTTCTTTGGGAGAAAGAAACATGCTCACGCATATGTAAACAAAACATGATTCGTTATCTTCTTATTAAAAATTGATTTCGTTATCTTCTTATTAAAAATTTGTGATGTAAATTGTAATATGCATACATGTATATATATCTAACCATCTATACCATACACACAATCTGACGTTGTGATATTTATAAAAGCTTTACATTGTTATTTGCAAATGATGGGCCAACTTGTTGCCGTTCTAATGAGTAAGTAATTAGGAAGAACCGGTTAAATGCAAAGGCGAAGAATAATCGCATAAAAAACCGTTTGTTTAATCATTACTTCGACTAAACTGCATTATTGTATGAGACGCGTGTGTGCAAAAGAAATTCGTCTTATAAAGAGCAAAGAGAAGATATTGAATTATTGTTTGTGTTTTATGCAGACGATATCGTATTAGTCATATCGGTCATTGAACAGCCGTGGCGAAATTTTTCTGAAATTTTTAATTTCGTTACGCCACATTATGATCGAGAGTCATCGAATTATTGGATCTCCGACATTAGCAATGACGAAAATAGAATCATTTGTTGCGCTGAGAAAGCGGTTTCTGTACTTTGCAAATTGATCACATAGTGAGAATTAATCTGTTTGTTTTTTCAAAAACAAAAATTATCGGTTTTTGGAAAAAGAATAAAAAAAATATCTTTTTAATATTTCTTTTTTTTTTTAATCATGTAAACAATTTGTTTGTGAGCTTTTCTGAAAATTTTTTTACAAACATTTTATTCAAATGCATCTCTAAAAACATTTTTCATTCTTTAATTCATTTTAAGAAAATATAAAATTAATATATAACAATGAATTTTTTCTGTTGTTTGTCTCTCACAACATCTTTTGCTCTATTAAATAGTAATTATAATTTTAGAAATTAGAAACGCAGAATGTTAAATAGGGTCCGTTTAACATTTCGCATTTTTAATTTCTAAAATTATGTTTTTAAGGTTCCTCAACGATTATGATTGATGCTGATTTATTCTTTGCTTTCTATGCAGTTAAGATTTAATATACAAAAAAATTATGTAAAATGATGCAAGATAAAAAATAAGGATCGATGTGATTGTAAATCTGAAACATAGAATTAATTAATCTATAATCGGGACAATCGAATAAATTAAAAAGCGAAAGGCATATAATAACTATGCTTGAACTGATATATTTGCATTGTAGATGGGTCACGTTAAACATTTTATTGTTTTATGCGCTAAATAAGTGTTTGTGTAAATTTTAACTAAAAAATTAACAATAAATATTGCGTGAAAATTGCGATAATGAATATACACATAATTTCGCAAAATGAATTTGCAGTCAGATATTTTGCACAACCTATATCTATGCGAATAATAAATCCGAATAAAAGAAAGAACAATGCAAATGATGCAAGTTTTTATTTCAATAAACGAAGTGCGATTTTGAAAGTTTAATGCAAAAGGAAACGTATACTAATTTGTTAAACTGATAAAATCGATCCGACTCCAACTAATGTTTATGCATATCAATACAATAAAGAAATAAATTTATCACAAACTCGTTTACAGATTAATTACTTTTTTTAACATAATAAAAAGATGTTTTCCTTCGACCCATCGTCTTAAATTATAAGTGTAAACGTGTGTATCATGTAAATAACTCAATATAATATAACAAAAGTATTGATCAACAACAAGTAATGAATAATAACATACATTGATGAAAGGAATATATTTGGCTGGTTATAATCATTTTAATAAAAATGGACGCAAGCATCGTCACATACAACTGTACTACAACGATTCTATATTTTCAATTTTTTTCAGTTTACATAGATAAATTTCAAAAAAATATGAAATAATGTAAGTATATTTTTTAATTTTCTCAGCCGCGTTTTAATTAGTCACTTTTTGCAATTTATATGTAAAGTCGGCAAATCCAATTGGAATTGTAACAAAGTAAATTTATTTGCTTATCATGCTTGTAATAATATCCGACGCAAAAGAATTTCTAACGCAATATTCACGCAGCTAATAACTGACTGCAGAAACAAAGGTCAAGAAGTAAAATTGCAAACGCACATATGTAGATATAATCTCACGAGTGTGCTCTAAATTTACTATTAAACGCTATCTAACAAAGACACGAGGACGGCTCTCAAGGTCATCGCGATGATAAGTCTGCCGAGTTACTCATTATGTTAATGTTGAACGCACAACGGTAGTATCTTCAAGAAGGAACTTGGAAAGAAATGAGACATACGTATCCTCGAGGATGATTTTGTTTCAAAAAATCGGAAGGATTTCTCCGATCGCATTAGAAAACCTACTGCTTCGATCGTTCACCAACAAGTTTGCTTATCGTAACTCGTAAACAGGTTATATTTTACACCGATGATGTAAAACTTAGATGCGGAAATATGGAGGAAGGAAATAAATACTGATTAGATGAGGAATATAGGAGCTGCACATTCTGCGGAATAGGGATGGATTGCATTGGATAACATTATGTGGAGTAATGTCAAAAAGTGTGTAGTTGGTTTAGGGATTTAGGAGAAGATAGGGAGGAAATATGGAAGAAATTTCGTAGTGAAGAATTAGATTCAGAAAAATGTAAAGTTTTAAGTAAATATTAAAGAGAGAAAGGGAAAAAGAGAATTGATGAAGAGAGAATTATCGAGGTAACTGATATGGAGTAATATATTGCAAGTAGTGGAACAAGATTGCGTCTGGCTGCGTAAAATATATACTGTTAGAAATGCTATTTATAAATATTTTTATGTATTATATATTATATTGTATTATATTATGTAATGTATTTATATATTTTTATATTTATATAGTATATTATGTATTTTAGTAAAGCTGTGATGTGTTGCATGAATATTTATAAATTATAAGATAAAGGAATCTATACTGTAATAGTCGGAATTGTGATAGATTAAAGTAGCTACCAAGATACTTAGGAATGAACAAAAAATTAGGAATAAGATATTTGTGGCGTAGTGCATAAGAAATAAAGAGAGTCAAATAGTTTAGGTTTTTTTTATCTACGGTGTGGAAGGATTAAGAGATTTATTGTAAATCAAGTCCCTTCTTGACAATTGTAAGCTGAAGTAATAAAGTTCTATTCTATTCTAATTTTACACCGATGCACGATTTCGGGATTGTAATCTTAGAAAGCTTAAGAATTAATTAAGAAATAGTAGCTACCTTTCGATATTCCAAGAAAATTTTCCGCATATTTTTTCAAAATCGAAAACACATCGATAAAAATTTAGTTATTTATTTACTTATTTTTCGACACACAACGATTAATATCGCTAACAAACACGTCGAAATAGATAAAATCTGTATATTATCGCAAATCATAATTTTATAGAGCATCAAACTTATATAAAAAGAGTGCTTCCTTCCATTCAAACAGCATGATTCGATGATTCTCACGATTGTTTTGCGTCAAGGTAATGTATATATTTTATCGGCAGATTATAGCCACCTTCTATTTTCTAGTGGATATTTTCGCATAAATTTTATTGCTACAAATAGATGTACAGATATCTATTGCGTAATATAATAAAATTACACATCGATGTCATTCGAAGCAAATGTTATTTCTTTCAAAATGGAGTTTTATTTTATTTGTCACGAATAGTCAATTATTATTAAGATCTCATAGAGAAATTAACAGAAATTGAAAAAAGTTTATAAAGATATATTATATCATACAAACGTATTAAGGATCTAGTTTTTAACAAAATAAAAAAAATGAATACATTAAAATAAAAAATTTAGCAGCAATTTAGAATTCAAAATTATTTCATTAAAAGGTAGACATTTAAAAAAGAAATAATTATGATAAAATGAGATTTTTGGTTTTCTTAATTGAAATTAATTATAAATTATTAGTCTTGTATTTATTATAAATTAGATAGATTTCACCAACCCTGCATCAGTAACTATGTTACAGAGATTTGACGTCAGTTTGAGAGGATTATATTCATCCGAAGAAAAAAACCCGGACATGGCACGTAAACTGGAAATGTTTCGGCTCGTATCGACCTTACGTTACATTCACATTAATTTTCGTTCAACGATATCGCAAATTTTACTAGGACTTTTACTTTTACTTCAACCTTGAGTATAAGTTCCTGAACATGATTATGCATCCGACTAGTGATCCGCATGCCTAGATTTTATAATCTATATATCTATGAATTTTTAAAAGTAAAAAAACCTATCAGTTGTACGAATCAGGAAGTCATTAATGCATAATTTAATATACACGGAAAAAACGCTATGCTTGTCACAACCAGAAATAATGATAATTTTCGTTCATCAATGCATTTGGTTGAGATAACCGTAAGATGAACATATCTTAACAGTCGTTGAGATATGCCAATCTTAATATGTATCCTAAAAAAAAAAAAGATTTGTAATTTATTCTTTTAATTGTATGACTTTTTTAAAGAAATGTGTTGACTCTTACTTTGCCTTTTATTTATTGTTATTTATTTTGTAGGAAGAGTCTTTCAATCTGTTAAAATTTGATAAACTTTGACTACTTTCTAACAAAAGACACAGTGTAACACAATAAATCATTATTTACTGTACATTCTTATTTACCAATGTTGAACAAAGTCATAGTTATTTAATCTAATCAAGACAAAAGATAATAAGTTGATATTAGAAAAAAGTTACTGATACTGACATATCACTTTGCTTCTAGACAATATTTCTTAAATAAAAGATAAAAATAAAACTTTAAAAACAGTGCAAACTAAAAAGTATCTTTTATCAAATAGTATAAGCAATTTTTATAATACTATTTGCAATTTTGCACTAATTAATTTTTTCGTAAGATAAGCAAAAATGAGTGTCTGACAAAATGAGCTCAAAACTGATACAGTAGGCAGTAATGCTATATATTCCTATTCTTTTTCTTTTACAGAAATTATCTGTATAAAGTACCTATAAATAAATGTATATAAGATTTTTCAGAATCTTTTCACTTCGTTATACAACATTTTTATTGAAGTATATGCATATTTACTTTATGCTGTTCTGCAAGATGCAAATATGTAACGCGATAGTTTTTCAAGACTTTTTCCACATATGCACGATTGCCTTCAACTCCAATAGAGCTATTTGACACTATAAACATTATAAGGATTAAGTTAGTTCACGGTCTGTTTTATAAATAGGTGTGACGGTTTATAGTGTTCCCTAATTTTAAATTTTAAATCGTACTATAAAAAAATTAAGAGAAAAAATAATATAAATAAAACTGATTTAGAAAACTACAAGTATTTAAAACGACGTAATATTATCAATATACGTCGCTATTATTTAAACTGCGCAATTTGCAAAAGAAAATTATAAGGATTTTATTTTCGCATTCGTAGTATTAATTTTTAGCTAATTTGATATATAAATAGATAAAGTTACAAATATGTGAATTATGAGTTTGTACTTCTTTAATTAGTTAAACAGATTATGATTTTATTAATATTAATAAAGTGCAATAGTTTTTGAGAAATAAGGGAGTACCGTTTTAGTAGATGTCAGTATCATTTAGAAGATGTCAGTATCGATGACTTTCCTTTATAAATTTTAATATAAATTTCGAGGTTAATGGTGCAAATTTTACATCTGAACACATACACACGCACCCGCACACACTATATATATATAATTCACAGTATAGTTCTTATTTTTAATTGTAATATTGACTTTTTAACATCCAGATGCTTTTATTAGAAGATAGAATTAGAAATTACACTTATCATGACATTGCTTATTCATTCAACTGTAAATTAATAAGAATCTAACAGGATGTTCGATAAAACTCTCGCATAGAGATAAAGCGGACTAAACTGAATGCTTATAAATAAGCAATGTCATGATAAGTGTAATTTCTAATCATATTCTATACTGATTCTGAAGAATAGAAAATACCAGTATAGAATATGATGCGCACATGTCAATGCGCATGCATATTTTTTTCTAAAATACCGATAAAATAAAGATATCACGTCACTGATAGTAAAATCCTACGCCAAGCTGTAAATTTACTGTATAGAAATGAAATTTAAATACATGTATGTAATATTACGAATAAATTTAACGATACTAGAAGTAATTTACAAATAATCTGTAAATACACTACATTCAACTTTTCATAATATTTAAATATTTTCCGTAAAATAAAAGAGATAATACAAATTTGAGATAAAAAACTGCAAAAAGTTAATAAATTTATCTAAAAGTAAGTATTGTACATTTCCGTTGTAAATTCCTATTAATTTTTATATAGCTCTTATAACTGAAAAATATATTATGAATGACTTTTAGTTAAGCAACTGTAGCCATTTTTGTCCATGTACACTTATTGCAGTTTTTATCATTGTGTACAAACCATTGAATCATCATCATAATTATTTATAATAACAATAATAAAGATGATTTTTTTGTAAACGCTATATATGTATATGCAATTGCGTGCACGTGTTTGTATAATAGGTAACGCGTCTTCACTCGAATGAATTTTTTTAAATGCGCGAATTTTTTGGTAATTGGATAGAGAAATCGTATACGTTCCATGTTTGGATAAAAATGTAATTTTAATTCTGCAATACTGTAATCAGATAAATTAATAAGATTTTATGTTTTTGTTGTAAATTAATAAGAATCTAATAGAGTGTTCGATAAGTAACGATAAAACTCTCGCATAGGGGTAAAGCGGACTAAACTGACATGAATCGAAAAGCCTTACACCATTTTCGCAATAATTAATAAGATATTAATTACTAAAAATCATCAAATAGTGAATTTTAATAATTTTTTACTATCAAGTACTATCAACTTTACAAAAAAAAACAGTAAGTAGCAAGAAATGATTTATTTTCAATTCTCATAGAGTTCTGAGAATTTTTTCAGAATTTTTTAGTACCACATTTTCTCATATTGGTAAAAATAGTTGCCCAAATAAGAAAATGCAGTAAAAAGTTGACAAAAAATTCTTAGAAAAATTCTACTTTATGAGAAGGAAATAAATTAGCGTTTTGAAAAATGACGCCTCTTAAAAGTGAAACGGTTCGTTATAGAGGGTCTGTAGAAACTTTTTATCAGGACGATAAGATCTACAACATATTAAATTTTCAGCCAATTCGATCGAAATTCAATTTTCATAAGGTTTATGTTTAATACACTGTGAGAAAATTTAAAAGCTGATATAATAATAAAGCTGATAATTTTTAAATGATTTATTATGAGAACATTTCAAACATTTAAAACTTGGCACAATCATATTTCAATAATGTTTGTTACAATGAGAGAAAAAACATCCTACTAGGAATAATTATAAAGCAATTAAGAATGCGCATACATTAAATTGCCTATTTTATAAAAAATATAGCCAGTAATTATATGATTGTTAATTATAATATATAAAAAGTCGACTCATTCTCAATAAGAAAAAAATGGAAACCGCACAAACTCTTATCGTCCTGCGATTATAACTGTTATATGAAGGCACATAGCATTTAAATTAAATGTGCCGATAATACAAACCGTATTTTACATCGTATTGTTGATACTGGTAATTATTGTTAAATACTTCAAAAAAAAAATGCATAAAGCAACTAATAAAACAGAATTAGTCTCTACAGTTTCATTGATGTTAATGAACGATAGCAAAAGCGGGTCAAGAATCGAGCCTCTTATATAGTTGCTACATCTACCCAGTGAGAAATAACGAATCGAAATGATATCGTAATGATATCAAACTAATCATCGAAAAGAAATAGAAATCCAAATTGTTTCGAGATTCAGAGATTCGGGTTTAGTTTCGAAAAAAATTTTAACATCAAAATCAGCTTCATTTTAAACAATTTTTGATATCGAAATCAGTTCGATTTTGAATAATTTTTAAAGTCAAAACTAAAATAGTCGCGTTCATCAGACTCAACTGTTGAGGAACGGATCCGTGAACTTTCGCTGCTATTAGTTTATCTAAAAGAATACACCAATAACAGTGAGCGCTCATGGATTCGCTCCGCACAGATAAGTCTGCTAAACGCGACGCAATGTCGAATTTGATAAACCACAATGCAGGATAGGCTACGATCACATGATGCTATAAATGCATTGAAGCATTCTTTGATTAGTATTAATAATCACTATCAATTTGATATCGAATTGACGATCATTTCTTAATCTTCTCATTTTAAGACCGTCTTCAGTAATGTCTTAAGATGCGGATTCTTCATCAGCTTATGATATCTTAAAATTGTACTTAAGACAGTCTTAAAAACACACTGGCGTTTTGTCAAAACCGTACATTCTGCACACACACGCGCACACGCACATGTACTATATATATATATATATATATATATATATATATATATATATATATATGGTATATATTAATATTGCTCACCATTTTTAAAGTTTTAATTGTATCCACGATGCTGGAAATCGATTCGAGATCTTAGAGAGATAAGTGACTAATTACATTTAAACAATAATTCGGTTTGTTCACCAATGTGATTGATTATTTCTTTCTTTCTCTCTATCAATAAAAAATGACTTGTCAAATTGATGTTAAATCGATGTCGAAATGATGAGTTTTTTCAATTAATTAAAAATATTATATTGATATCATTTCGAGATTTTATGTATAAAAAGATATACAACTATAATATTAAAAT
>NW_017304842.1:355144-357578 GCF_001594115.1 Trachymyrmex septentrionalis
GAACAATAATTCAGTCTGTTCACTAATGTGATTGATCATTTCTTTCTTTCTCTCTATCAATAAAAAAATAACTCATCAAATTGACGTCAAATTGATATCGAATTGATGAGTTTTTTCAATGAATCAAAAATTATATTGATATTATTTCAATCTCGTTTCGAGATTTTACATATAAAAGGATATGCAATAATTATAATATTAAAATTGCACAAAACGGTAAGACAACAAGAGTAGATATTTATCATTTATTTAAGGCAACTCGAAAATAAATCAAAATTCAAACACACATCGAGTTTTTTATCCTAATTAGAGCTATTGAGCTAATTTTGACAGTCAAGACGTCGTTTTGAGATATCGTATCGATATTAACTTTCTCACTGAGTAAAAGTTTAAAATCTCAGATATTTTCTCTTTGAAATCGAAATTTAATCGGACAAAACTGGATAGAAATATGTAAATAATATCGTAAAATAAATTTTTATTAAATTTTTATATTTAATCTAATTTTATCATAAAATTAATTAAATATACAATTTAATAAAAAATTATTTACGCGATATTATTTTGCAAACAAAATTCAAAAATCAGAATTTAGTTTTCAAATAAAATAAATTATTATTATTTAATCTAAAAAATACATATTATTATTAAACACAAAATTGAACTATGTTTTATACATTTAACGTTATAAACATTTTTTTTATACGTAAAACATGTTAGAATAAAAACATTTAACATTTAACATTTGTTAAAAACGTTTAACATTTGTTAAAGTAAAAATATATTTTTGAACACATATAAGAAAATATTATATTATAAGTAATAAAAGTATTTTAACAAAAAATAAAATTTTCAATATAACTGTAGCATGATAATGAGCGCTTAAGATGGAGAAACGTCACTAAAAATCGCGAATTCTGTTCATTATCAATTTCATGACATAATAATTTTGTTTTACTAATTGGATATATTTAAAAACTAGACATGCAACTTGACTTGTCAATTGGAGATACCGGACAAGACTCCTGAAAATCAGATAATCTAGATCGAAACCATTGGCAACCTTATAGCTTCTTAGCCTTTTTGTTTCGTATAGAACAATATCGTTGTACAGAAACAATTATATGTAACAATTCAAAGCAAAAGGCTTCTGAGTTTCGAGGGAACTTTTTGCGTCATTTCAAAGACGACACAGAACGTCGCGCCGATCCAGATGAAATAAGTGAAAGAGGAAGTGAGTCACGTAGAGACGTGGAAGTAGGTACGTATAAGCGAGAAACCGTCCTACTTTCACAAAATAATACATAGGTATGTGCGTTCTTTTCAACATAAATTTCGATTGCGTATTCCAAACGTATATCAAAAGCCGCCACAACGAGTCGTTAACTTTTACGACTATCGTATTGTGGATTACTGATCCGTATATTTTCTCTTATTCTTCGTTTGTTTTTAAACACTATACATCCCGGTAAACAATTTTTCATGCATGAAACACTATACATATCCCGTTAAAAAATTTTTCGTGCATGAATATATGTATAAATTTGTATAAACATACATAAATATTCATGAACACGTATAACCATATACATATAAAATATATCCATACATGTTCATACATCCCTCTTTCTTTTGTAAAATTACTTTTTAATGTAATAGAAATAATAATAATAATGTGAAAACATTAAAAATAATTAAAAAGGTAACTTTCGCAACTATTTGTTTTAGGAAAAAATCAAGTTTGAAAAAATATAAAAAAATTACTAATGTATTATATATAAAATTATGCATAATTGTGTATAAGCAAAATTTTTTTTACATCTTCCAAACATGTTTTTTTTCTAAAATGAACAATGCGAAAATTATTCCTTTAATTATTTTCAATGTTTTTACATTATTATTATTATTATTATTATTATTATTATTATTATTTCTATTACACTAGTAATTGTACAAAAGAAAGAGGGATGTATGAACATAAATGGACATATTTCTTATATGATTATACATGTTTATGAATATTTTGTATGTTTATACATATTTATATATATTCATGTATAGAAAATTTTTTATCGGGAATATATGTATTTTATATATAAATACATAATGCATGTATAATGTATGTATATGTATGTATACATATATAAAAGTATTTGTATTTCTATATACGTGAATATATACCTTTGTTATTTATAATATAGATCTATGTCTATTTTTATACTGCTTCACAAAATCTTGTAAAGCGAGGGAGTAAATGTCAGAAACCTCAGAAATGTTTCAAACCCGTTTGTCTGCAAATCAAACGTGATCCGCGAATCGAAAGGCGGAAGCACCGTTTTCTCACTTTTTTCTGTTTATCTCCCTCCCTCCTCCCTTTCTCCCTCTCTCTCTCTCTCTCTCTCTCTCTCTCTCTCTCTCTCTCTCTCTCTCTCTC
>NW_017304842.1:357678-358417 GCF_001594115.1 Trachymyrmex septentrionalis
CTCGTTTCCTCTGTAGAAACCAGTTCACGCAAAACGCACATCACGAAGTATTTTATACAACACCGATTTCACGGCCGTGTTCTAACCTTGGTGATTTAATGAGAGGGATAATTATAAATGGACGCTCATGCACGAGTTACTTGTAGCTCATTTCAGCGTCGCGAGAAATATATATATATATATATCGCAAACGACATATTTACCACCGTCGTGATTTCACTAGAAATTGCACTGCGGACATTCTAACGGTATCTGGAAAATTGCTGGGTACGAGTTCCGACGCTTCCTACTTTGAGTTATTTCACTCGAGTCTACCGAGAAATTCGAGTCTTTTGCGACGAACTGAAAGCATGTAAGAAATAAAATTTCTGCGACTAGAAAAAGGCGATACGTTTAGAAGCGCTCGTTTATATGGGAATGAAGGACGTGTCTGTTTCGCGATTAAAACGTAGGCGATTGCAATTATAATTTCGTAAATCATTTCCGTCAAGCGTATCGAATACAAATTAAATGTCTACTAAATGCGCAGCGTAAAGTGACGCAATGAAGACGCGTCAAAAAAGATGATTAAAAATTATTTTCAAAAATAAATCTCTTAAATATGAATGCATTTGTACATACATATGTACATTTATAAAATATATACACATATACACATATAAATCTCGGTAAAAAATATTTTATGCATGAATATATATAAATACATATAAACATACATAAATATTATATAAATATTCAT
>NW_017304842.1:358847-359941 GCF_001594115.1 Trachymyrmex septentrionalis
ATATATATATATATATATATATATCCGTAACTATTAATTTTTTATTTAATTCTTTGAAGTTAAATCTCAGACATAATACGCGGCAATGGCGATAACTTAAAATAAGGTGATAATTGCAAAAGTGAGCAAATTTACTAGGTATTGATCAATAAAATTATAAATTCTAGTGAATTTGTTCACTTTTGTAATTTTCACTTCATTTCAAATTATACAATCGATCACCAAGTTTCAATCTGTCAGAAACTGTATTTTGATGTATCTAGTTTCTGATAGGTTGAAATCTATTATTCCTTACTATCGCTACTTCCTTATATTGTATCTGAAGCTTTAATCATATCACAGACTAGTATTCATAGTCGAATCTTATATACTAAACTTATATACTAAAGTATATATAAACAAAACATATAAATAAAATGTAGAGTATTTTCTAAATAGAGTATATATTTGTCATTTTCATTATTTGTAAAACTGAAACCCTGGAATCATGAATTAAAAAATTTTAAAAAATTAACTTTTAACTTTTCAATTATTTTTTTTTATTAACTTAACATTTAATTCAATTAATTTCATCATAAATTAACTTGTATCTTAACTAAGTTAAATTTTCAAGGTTGTTAACTTTAATTTAACTTAGTTAAAAAAAAAGTTAACTTACCCAATCCTAAAAAATCATTTTATCAAAGAAAAAAGGATGTATAAACATATATGAGCATATTTCACGATTATATGTGTTTATGAATATTTATAGATATTTATACATATTCATGGATGAAAAATTTTTTACCGAGAGATAATATAAATTTATATATATATAACATAATATTATATATATATGATTATAATATATTTTATAAATACATACGTTGTGTATATACCCGAGAAACAATGTTTCATATATAATTATATATATAATATATCCAATATCCATTATATAAATTATTTCTCAGGTAGAATACAAGTGTATACTACACACATGTACACTTTCATAAATACTATATACACAGGAACACAAATACAACATGCCTTTTCGTGCTTTCTCATTCATTCTCATGTCTGCCCTGATATGTATGTAATTTCGGGTGTCAAGGTAT
>NW_017304842.1:360041-362064 GCF_001594115.1 Trachymyrmex septentrionalis
AAAGCTGACCTTGTTTCAAAAAGCATCGATCGACACACTATCTTTTTCAGAGCACACACAAGAACTGTTCCAAGAGTGACGTGCAACCCGGCGGACGATCGATACGACGCGATTTATACGCACGGCCGGAACAAAAATAGCATTTATGTTAATTTACGTACTGGTACGAGCACGGCCGTTGAAGCAAGCGGCTTTTATGACCGCAATGCACCGGCCAAGTGGTGGTTATGTTTGTACTACCAGCAGCTGAGGGCAACGTGACCATGATAGCCGAAAGCTCGTCGACGACTGTCTATGCACAACTGGCGTTTCGCTTTTGCACTGCCGAGCTGTGAGCCGTGGACGGATGTTCATGCATCGTGGCTCGCTCTGGGCATTACAGCGATTCCACTATACCTCACTGACGCCGATTAAGTTCTACATAATAAATTAAAGAATGATTTTGCTCGAGTATTAATTTAATCTAATTTAACTTGAACCGAAGCGGCAAGACTCGTAGTAAAATTCTAAATTTCATAAAGCATGTCTGCTGAATCTTTAATTCATCTTTCATATCAAACAATAAAAGATTAACAATTCTATCGCTTGAACTTCAAAAGTTCATCCAAGTCAGCTTAATTAATCTAGCGTTTTCCCGATTATAGAGTAGACTTCAGTGTGATTTTCTGTTACGTTCGCAGCAAACCTTTGTATTACGCAGTAAATTACTCCCGTCGACGGTTTTTTTTTTTAATATAGTATTGGTGCAATTTCCGCGCAATTGTCTAATACTGATACAGCAACAATATTTCTACGATAGAATTATTTCTGTCATAGACATCGCGTTTATCTTGTTATAATTTTATTGTATTATTGTATTAAATATTAATAATTGTAATATATATATAGGGTGTCCGATAAGTTTTGACAAAGCGTTCATGTGTCTAAATAGTGTCCGGTAAAAAAATTTTTCATGCATGAATATGTATAAATATGTATAAACATACATAAGCACGCATAATTATTCATAAACATGTATAATTATATATGAAATATGTCCATACATGTTCATACATCCTTCTTTCTTTTGTGAAATTACTTTTTAGTGTAATAGAAATATAAAAATATAAAAGATAATTAAAGAGATAATTTTCGCATTGTTTGTTTTAGAAAAAAACAAGTTTACATATTGGTGGACATATTTCATATATAATTATACATGTTTATGAATATTTATGCGTGTTTATATACATATTCATTCATAAAAAATTTTTTACCGGGGGGTGGACTAAACTGAGTCGAAAAGTCCTCTACCATTTTGCAATTTTCGCAATAGTCAACAAGATATTAATTTCTAAAGATTGTCGAATAATAACGGATAAAATCGACGTAAGATTTAACTTTAAGATTTCTTTTAGAGTTCTCTCTTTATAAAATATCTTAAAGTGTTTCTTAAAAAGCTCTTAAAAGCCGATATCTTAAAGTTGTTTTATACAATTTTAGACATTCTGCTTAAATAACTGAAAAAAAAGTTACGAAAATTGCAAAATGATAGAGGATTTTTCGATTCAATTTAGTCCGCTCTATCTATATACGAGCGCTTTGTTAAAACTTACCAGACACCCTGTAAGTTTTGTGGAATTTAATAATCACCTCATAACAATATATTAAAATTTACGAATTTGTGATAAGTCATTAATTTATTATAAATTGAATAAAATATATGTCAACTCTGCCTTCGACATAAAGGATAATTTCTTTAATGATATTAAATTTGTAAGAAATGAAATATAGTAGTAGTAGTAGTAGTAGTAGTTTATTACGTGCTCACCAACGTGATTACACGGACTTCCCTTATATACAATACATCTTAAAAATACATCTACATTTCTTTCTTACTTGCTTACTAATCTACAAATTCATACTCACATTCATACTCATTTACATTTTATGTCTCTCACTCACTCATGTCGGTCTCACTCACTCTCTCTCTCTCTCTCTCTCTCTCTCTCTCTCTCTCTCTCTCTCTCTCTCTCTCTTCCTC
>NW_017304842.1:362460-369723 GCF_001594115.1 Trachymyrmex septentrionalis
ACTGATCGTGTGTGGTTAATATTGTCGTAAGATGTAGGATACTGACGATGATCTAGATTTTGATTCTCAAGCATCAGTAGTTGTTAAGATCCATGTTACAGTATGTCACAGTGCAATAGATATTGTACGTAAAATTAAAATGAAATATATTGTCTATAATACTGATCAGTATTATTGACCGTGTAGGATCATCTTATGTGCTGTGGTGCGCACGCTGATAGTACATAGTCTTAAGTCGTATCAGTCTTTTTGTTACACCTTTTATTTTTCTATAAAAACAAACTCGTTTCTACACGAGTCTCTATTATTGCCTGGATCGAGTCTCTACTATTACATGGATTGAGTCTCATATAACGCGGATTCTCCACATGATGAGAGTACTATGAAATATGTCAGAATGAATTCCGATCGGAAATATTCCGTTTTTCCTAAAACAAAAAAAAAAACGCAATAGAAATCTAGGAAATAATTAAATAATTCCGATCGGAATCCATTCCGATTTTTTCCATAATAGATGCCCAGTATTACACGTCTATCTACATTGCACTACAGGTAGATTTATTATGCGAGGGATTTTTAATATCCACCAAACATCGAATATAACTGTCATATAAATAGATATAAAAAAAAAACATATATATGTTATGTGATTATTATACATATGTACAAGGTCTGATAAAAAAATAAGCGAACTTTTTGAATTATTATACTTGGCAACGAAGCGTCCTAGTGATTTGCAGCACTACAATCACTATAATCTTCCGAGTAACTGGTTTTTTTTAAATTGTTTACATCTCGTTATTTCAGAGTTATTGCTTATTTGAGTGCAATGTGTTTTAGTGTTCGTGGCGATTTTCGCCTCGAACTGAATTTTTATTTTGAGAACTGATTTTAATTTTGGGAACAAGAAAAAGTCGCAGGGAGGAAGGTCTGGGAAGGCTGAGGTAGAACAGTCATCTGATTTTTGATACAAAACTTGACAAGGCTGAATGGGCAGATATCATAGTGAAGGAACCATGACTTGTCTCGCCACAACTGTGGTCTCTTTTTGCGAATTTTTTCGCGCAATATTTTCAAAACGCCATCGTAGTACTCGGTTGGTTGTTTGACTTTGAGGCAAAAATTGCAAAAATTCATTTCGACGCGAAAATCACCACGAACACTAAAACACGTTGCACTCAAATAGCAATAACTCTGAAACTAAACGAGATGTAAATAATTTTAAAAAAGTCAATTACTCGGAAGATTATAACAATTGTAGTGCTGTAAATCGTACGTCGTTAAAACGCCCCGTTGCCGAGTAATTAAAAAAATTCGTATTTTTTTATCAGACCTTGTATATTTAAGTTTGCTGGATATGGTACAATCACGTTATAAGCTAGGAAAGAGAGAGAGGCCAGGAGACGAATTATCCGCATTCGATTTTGTTTTCGTCGTTTTACCTTCCGTAGCGGCGAATAATTTTGTTCAATTTGCCCCGCGTGATGTTGATGTCGACACATGTTTTGCATGCACACACAACAGAATTATTCGAAATGCCGAGCATTTTGTATACTACGAAAAGTTCAATATCGCATAAATGTTTCAACGTTAATAAATCTGCCATTTCATATATTTATTTGTTCATTTTTTTTTACTAATTTTAAATTCAACACGTGTTTTTTTTATACAAGCGGCTTAGTTCAGCATGTTATTTCTAAAAATGGATTGAGCCACACTCGGCGAGTTTGTTCGGGATACCAAGGCAAGTGTTGCAAAACAAAGAATGCAACTTCCTACAAAGTCTGATATTGGCGACGTTATTCGATCATGCCTTGTCTGGACGTTCTCGATAAAATGAGACGATCGATCGGCCGTGAGAAATGAACTTTTGCTCCGTTCTTTATCGAGCCGAGATGGAAGTTCAAAAAATAACTAATGAACTTCAGCCAGAACGTTCAACTTCGTCACGTACGCGAGGTTGTTCAGAAAAACCGGCTCTAGCATACGTTAACGTACACTCACATACAAGTCATTTTATTTCTTCTTCTCCTCTTCCTTCTTTTGATCTTTTCTACTTTTATGGGTTTTCATCATATCGCAGTGTTTTTTTTCTCCTCTTCCCTTTCCTGTTCTTATCTCTGAAAATAGAAATAATAGATTTGTTGCTTGATTACTTTGCGTATCATATTATAGTTGCGCATATTAATGTAGACCTGCTTCATTGCATGTCTATCAAAATCTTGATACAATGATATGCAAAGATATATCGTAACATACACGGAAAGAATGAAAAATTTGATTAAATTATAAAAAGATCTAGCTAAATCTGAAAATAATTTTTGTTAAATAATTTAAATAATTATTGAATGTCCAAAATTAAAATGTTAAAAATTTCTGTGGTATCATTATCTGACCCTACGTAATTATAATTACTTTCATGGTCTAACAAAATTATTTTCACAAACCTATATCTACTTAAATTTTGAAGTACTTCAACAAAACCATTCTCTCTTTCCATATATAATATAACACATGGATCAATAAGTCCCGAGACTAACAATGAAAACAACATTTTTTTTGCAAAATTTTTTTTTATTCATCAACATAATCACCTTTTAGGGTGAACCTTTTTCATGCTCAATTTTTCATGAAGGATAGTAAATACACTTCCATATGATATCTGTGTCATCTCAGCAATCTCACGGAGCTTCACTTTACGATCTTTCATTACAATTTTTATCACTTCACTCACATTTTCCGGTGTCACAGCTTCCACAGGTCTACCCGAGCGTTCCGCGTCATTTGTGTCGGTACGACCACGTTTAAACTCGGCAAACCACCGACAAATCGTTGCTTTTGATGGACAAGAGTCCGGGTAACATTTTTCAATCCATTGTTTTGCTTGCACGGTGTTTTTACCCATTAAAAAACAATGTTTTATCAGAACACGAAACTCGGTTTTTTCCATTTTTTAAACAAACTACAAAACGACTTTACTCTAACCTCGATAACTCAGCTGTTTCTAGTCCGATCGACTTAAAATTTTGACACGTTTCAAGCAAAGGTTAGTACTCTAGAAAGACGTGGTTACTGGTTTACTACGAGCACCATCTCTGGGTTAGTCTCGGGACTTATTGATCCATATTATATATAGATGGACATTCTACAGTTTAGTTATCTTTTTCGTTTGATTCTGGTTTCAGCTGCGGCCCAATATTAGTTTTATTTATAAAATTTCATACGAAATTTCTTATAATTTATACGGAGTCGTAGAAATCGTATCCGAGAGTATCATTTATCTGTGATTATCTTATCGCTTAAGTTTCAAATCATCCAGCGATATAAAGACGTTCATTATATCACCTAATTGCCGATGTCGTGATCCATCTTTATTTCGTTCTCATTACTACGAATAGCAAGAAACGACCTTGGCACAAAAGATAAAGTTTATTTCCATGAATATTTACGCCAATATTCTTCGATCCATTATCTTCCAGAGACTAAATATAGAAGAATGACATACGTACTGCACTGGAATCCCACGAATGCTAAGCTTTAACTTAAATGTCAATAGCTGCTGTTAGTTGCTAGCGACAGACTACGAATTTTTAAAAAGATTTCTTAAATGCTATTTTAAATGTAACTGTTATTTGTCATTCGAAATTAATATTTATACTTCTTCTACATACATCGATTTAATACATCATATTTTAAAATCATCTAAGATCACTAGTGCAATAAACAAAATATGTATATAGATTTATAAGTAATAAATCATAGGTAATATTCAAGTCATCAAATTTCGCATTAATATATAAGAAAACTACAGCAACTTTTCAATATTTGTATATAAAATACATTTCTTTTTCTTAATTCTCATCATATTTATTTTACTAGTTGTTTCAGCAAGTAAATTGTTACTCCTTAGTGGATTCAAATTTCCATGACCACCATTCTGTTATCATAAATATGTTTTTATAATTTAATCAATAAAATAAATAAATAAAATATTTCATAAAAAATTATTTTGTAAAAAAAACGATTATTTTTTTACCATTCAATTCTGATCCTTACAAATAGACATTCACATGAAATCGAAAATGTATCGTTTCGATAAAAATAAAGGAATTTATTCATGTAAAACATATAAACGCGTGCATATTCATATCACCGCATACATATACATCACAGAGATAACATTTTATTATTTAATAAGCTTTTAATTGTAGTACTCTGCATTTTTTTGTACTCTGCATCTTTACGCTTTCTGCGCATAAACTTATATTTTGGACAAAGAAAGAAAACGGTAAAAAAATTTAGAAAGTATTAAGAATTAAAAGAAAAGTAAAGCTTATAATGATTAATACTTAGTAATTATTCTAGTACAGTAATGTTCAACCTTCTATAAAAATCATGTTTAAAGAGCTATTTTCAGGAATGTAAAATCTTGTGAATCGCATATTTATTTTATTTGCAATATAATATATGATTTTATATTTTCGACTGATATGGCAGGCGCCCAAAAATCACAGGCGGGTCACAGGTTGCACATCATTGTTCTAGTAAATAATCTAGTAATAATTTAAAAAATAAAGAAAGAATTATAATATGATTGCTATAAAATAGGGAACAAATATATTTTTCATTAGTGAACTCATAAAAAATGTGTTGTGGTTCATTTCATACCATATAAAAACATTAAATTATGTAAATTAAAATATCAGTTGCTTAATATTTATGATGCTTTATAACTATAAAATAAATTGAGGAATTGAAGATATAACGGTGTAAATTAAATCTTTTTTTATGTGTTACATCTCAGTATTATAATTAACCAAAGATAAAATTCATACATCTTGTTTTTTTTATGCTTCTACATACATTCCATTTATTGCAACTTTATGATATCATTATGCTTACATTTTCTTCAAAATCAAAACTGTTTATTATATTCAATTCCTCAATTTTTAATTATATATTTACTTCTGCATTTTATTTATCTGCATTTTGTACTTCCATTCTTATAATCACGTATAGCTGCATATAACTAAATAGGACTAGCAACTGTTGGCACAAAATACTATCTTAATTAATTAAGAATAAATTTAGAGTAAATTATATGTAACATAAATGCTGTAAATAATATTTTAAAACAGTATAATTAATAAATATGTTTTTTTAATAGTAAACAGTAACGCAAAGTTGTCATTGCAGTTGTCTAGCAATCCTATCTTATAATCCCACCTGAAAAGAAAAAATTTTTAAATGTTGATATATAATTAAATCAAAATGTATACTTTTAAAGAATATTAAATATATATTATTAAAATATCTTGTTTCTTAATTATCCATGATTTAGAATATAAATATTATGTGTACATATTTAGAATTATTTTTTAATTATTACATTTTCCAGATTATTTATAATAGAATAGCTATATATTACGTTATTCAAATTGTATATGATATAATCAATCTAGAATTAAATTGTATTTGCATTATTTGGCTGCTCACTAAACAATATACAATCTTTTGCACATTTAACATCATAATTTCTAGCATATAGTATTCATATTTTAAATCACAGATGTGTACATTTTTTATTATATATGCACCATTACGTTTTGAATATCTTCATGAGGACCTTTGCTTTTAGGTGGTAACTTTGGTAAAAGTGCATCCACATTTATTTCGACACGAGGATCTTTCTCTTTAATCTGCTTCATAGTTTCTTGACATACTTTGATTACTCTCTCAGCATTTAGACGACGATTATCGCTCCACAGTGGGCAACTACGTTTAAAGAAAATGTAAGATAATTTTCATTTAATTAAACAATAACATTAAACCGCCTAGTATTAAACTCACAGATTTGAACTTTCTGCTCCTTGACCTTGAAAGTGCTTATAATCAGTAACTGGTTTATCGCAAATGTAACACATTTTGGCGCCACAGAGACAAGTCATTTTGTTACAGCCTTCTTCTTTAAAGAACAATCGACTACAATGGTAGCATTTCCGTACCAAAGCTCGAGTCATCTTCTCTTCCAAATATAAACGTGCAGATTCTGACTTTTCGTTGCATTTCAGTGGTATGTGATTAAGTTCCTTACATAATCTAATATCAAAACAATTTATTAATGTAACAATTTTAGTAATGTACAATCACGCATTTATTTCTAACTATTTTGTTTAAAAAAATCAATACTGTAAAATGCAATATATGGTATTTCTCTCTCATGGAATATTTCTTCACAAATTCATATTAAAACATTCTAGATAAAATATAAGAAGTATTTTGTATATTTTAAACTATTCCAAATCATTTTAATTCAACCAGACCGAATTTTAATAATAATAAGATTCAATGACAACATCAAAATTGTAATAATAATAAAATTACACTTACCGGCAAGATTCTTTCATACATTCTGGATTAAGGCATTTAAAAATCTTATCTTCGACTGGTGGTATAGATGCAAAATGACAAAAGGGACAAGATACTAAACCATCAACTCCAGCAGCTATTACCTCTGCTGCTTGTCGTTTACAAAGCAGAATACTAAATTTAGTTGGCGGTAATACTCGCTGAAGTAAAGCTAATGGAAATTCAGAACCACACTGCAACAAGCAATCAACGCGCGATTTGCCATCTCCTAATATCACGTCTGTACTCCGTATAATACATAAATTGCAAAATATATGACCATCCTCACACGTGGAACACTTTGATGGCATACATTCGTCATCATAACAACATTGACATTCAAGCAATTCATTTTTTGCCTAAAAAAGAAATTAATGGAAAATAACAATGGATCTAAAATATAATTTTGGTTTCTATTTTAAAGCATTTCATACTTTTAGTTCATTAAATTCTTGCTCTTCTTTTACTTTCACTTCATCTAGATATTTTTTAAGCTCTGCTTTATGTTGTATAAAAGCACACTCTTGAAGAAACGGTATATCTTCTGTTATAGTCTTGTTACAATATCGTTTAGTTTTCATATCAGGGTTTAATGTCTCCAGAGCCTTCGCAGTTAAACTTAAATTATTATACTGACTATATGCCTTCACCAAAGTGTTTACCTGCAAAAAAATAACATACTTTACATATATCATCGTTGTATATTTAGCTGTACATTATTTAATACTGAGATATTAGATAGCTTAGCTATAATGCAGTTAATCGTTAAGCAAAAGATTTAAATTTATTAATCTGCTATTTCACACACACACACACACACACACACACACACACACACACACACACACACACACA
>NW_017304842.1:369823-382417 GCF_001594115.1 Trachymyrmex septentrionalis
CATGTATATATATATATTATTTTAAGTAGAAAAATTATTATAATTTCATTACGATAAAGATAATCAAAATCATAAATAAAAATAAATTTAAAGTAACTTAATAATATATCAGGTTATTGAGCTTCATAAAGAAATATAATAATACACTCAAAACTTTAAATCATGATACTGTAATCCAATACCGCCGAAAATCCATTTAAAAAATTATAATTATGGATTAAAAAAATGTCTTAATTGTATCTTAAATTAAGCATACCCTCATTTTACTGAAGTAATATTTGAGAAAATCTATTGCATGCGGATTGAATTCGCATTTCCTCTTATCATCTTCGAAGTACGCAAATGGATCTGGAAATATCTCTAAGAATTGTTTTACTTGGAAATCCGTAGTATACTGTTTTTGTTGTTGAGTAATCTTTTGTTTAGCCAGATATTGCGCTCGCGTTGGATAATTAGGATCTTCTAATTTTGACTGAACAAATTCTTTTATCCGTTCGGGATCACTATATATATCCTCAGCTACTTTTCTTAAATATACAGGATCTGCTTCAGGAAATATCATTAGCAAATCCGCATATTGTTCGTTCATATCATAAAATTTCGAAGTTGTTGCCTGTGGCTCTATTGGCTTCACTTGTTCAACCGATAAATTTTTTTGGTCACAGTTGAGTAGCATCTCGACTAAAGCAGCAGCTATTGTTACTTCATCTCTCGCATCATGTTTCATGTCATAGCATAATTTCTTAATAAAACTAGTTTTTACAGTTGGAAACATAGGTATTAATTTGGCAAATATTTTAGTAGCTTTCTCATTTGATTTTTCTTTTTCTTTTTGCTCAGCATTGTTTGTTACTTCTTCCATTTTGTCCATGTATGTATGTATTTTAATTTTTTTAATTCCTATTGCATCTTTTTTTTCCAGTTGCTCTACTTTACAATTCATTTTATCTGGATCGTACATTGGAATGAGTTTTGATGGAGTTAGTATCGGTAACAGTTGCTAAAAAGAAAATAGTTAATTAATGTTTATCTTTGTTCTTATCTCTATATCTTATCGTTAATATAATAAAACTGAAACTATAGAGAAAAGACTCCTATTATGAGACACGGAATTCATTTTGAGTAAATGCTAGCAATCTATAAGCAGAATTAAAAAAAATAATAGGTCATTTTGAAGGGAATTTAATAAGATTTAAGATAATGTGATGTAAAATTTAATTCCAACTTTTTTTTTGAAAATTAAAGAATGTAAAAAGTGAGCAAATCGCAAAATCAAAAAATTGTGGTCTTAATATGAGATGCCTCGAGAAATCGATAATAAAACGCAAAGTACATCAATATTGCAATAAAAGAACTGTATTTAATGTTTTTAAGATACAGCCAGTGTGCGCGCAAAAGGAGCATACGATGCATTGTACCTAGAACTCATCTTCGGATAGTTGGAATCAAGCATCACAGAAACAGGCTCGATGTTTATTCCGATTGTCTTTTTTATTATTGTATAGTTTAACATTTATACTTCAGCAACAATTTTCACTGATATAGAAGCATAGATTATTTCATATTGATATTTGTTTTGATATTTTTTTAAAGCAAGAAAGAGAGTTGTAGAACAATCTAGTGCAGGAACAGGCCAAAGTGAAACAAATATACGTTTATTTCACTTTAACTTATTGCACCATGTGCACCAGTTCAGAGTACAGCAATAAAAAACCTATAGTATATAGGTTATGACCAGGGAATGGAAAGTTACTTTTTAAAAGTAACAAGTTACAGTTACTCGTTACTTGAGAAAGTAACTTTTCGTTACTTTTCCGTTACTTTTTTAAAATCGACGACTGCCAATCACAGCGGATAAGCTTAGAGGTTTTCTAGTCTCAAGTGCTATGCATTGTAAAAAATTTTTGTGTAAAATTAAAACTATTATATAGTGAGTAATTTTAAGACCACTATAATAGTTATAAACGTCCACGCGTTTGTAAATTTGCAATATGGAAATAAAATAATTTCTTAGTTTATAACTAAACAGATTGCGGAAGTACAATTACAATGTGTAGTTACACATAAGTACAATTATATGTGCAGTTATAGAAACGATAATATGACAATACATGCACATTTCGCACTATATATTTGGACTGTTTTCTGTTCCTGCACTAGACTCTTCTAGAACTCTCTTTCTCGATTTCGACTTTCGATAAATATCAAATGTATATCTATCTCACTTTAAGTGTACACTTGTTTAACCACAGAAAACAGATCTATTATTATATACTTAATAGCAATACGCGAAAAATTACTGTTATATTACATAATATTACTAAAATTTGAATAATTACAAAAAATATTCAAAACATCCTACTATTTACGTAATTTTCCATATAAAATAACATCTTATTTTAGAAAAAAATCATGCAATTTCACAGAAATTATGTAATATTTACACAATAAAAGCAAATTTACATAATTTTTGTGGAATTACATAATTTCTGTAAAATTCTACGATTTTTTATATTTACAGGATTAATCATGTAATTTTTACATTTATTATATATGTAAATTTACGAAAATTTTACAGTGTGAGTGACTTGTGTCGTATCGTGTCCAATCATGCGCAGAGTAATGATAAAGATAACTGTAAAATTCGTTACTATTATAAAAAAAAAAATGTAACTTCGTTATCATTACAGTTACTAAAAAAAGTAACTTATAACTGTAACTTCGTTATAAGTAACGAGTTACTTCCATTCTCTGGTTATGACTGACAAATAACGATATGCATGGCGCACGCACAAGCTGGGGATCAACGAGTACACGAGCCACAGGACTCCCTGAGGACCAACCCTGAGGCATGCGTCTCGTATATAATCCGTTACTGATTACAAGCATGAAGGCTTATTCTTTTTAGCTGAATTTTTGCATCAGTTCATCTTTTTTTTCCTTTTCTCTTCAAGAGGAAAGAAAAAGAAGATAAACTGGCAATTTTTGACCTATGTCTTTCACTATATTTAAATATTATAAGACGAGATGAAATATGATGAAATAGGAAGTTTTTCTCTATATCTGTTCACTTAAAACAATGCTGGACACCTATCATGGAACAAATCGGAATGGATTCCGATCGAAATTATTCAATTATTCTCTAAATGTCAATTGTGTTTTCTAGGAAAAACGGAATAATTCCGATCGGAATTCATGTTTCATGATAGGTACCTTATTCAGGATTGGATACTTTTGGCTTGAAATTAAAATGTGTCAGTATTCATGCCTATTATCGTCCCTACTTCATTACTATTTTCATAGCGCTCGGTGCTTGGTCTTAGAGGTGACACTAGAAATCGTTAAAAAGTGACCTATGTCGTTCGTTAACTGTCGTTGTTTAAAAGTATTCTGTTACTAATATTATATATAATGTATATATAAAATTCATGTATAGTTAAATATATTATGAATAGTAGTATCTTATAATATTAGTAACAGAATTCTTTTAAACATATATATATAATGAATGACATAAATCAAAAACTTTTTCAGACTAATGTGATCCCTGAGACCGAGCATCGCATGCTACGATAAAACAGCAATGAATAGGATTGGTAAGAAATATGTTTTAAATATGCTTAATTAATGTTTTTAATATGTTTTAAATATGTTTTTTTTATAATACTGTTTAAAGCATGTTTAAAGCATTAAAAACATATTTAAGAAAAAACATAATAATTTACTCTTAAAAAAAAAAACATTAATCTTTGCCAAACCTGCAATAAAGTGACGAGCAGGAACGGTAACAGATACGAATACCGACTTATATAATATAATATTTTAATTTCAAATCAAAAGTACACAGTCCTGGACAACTCTGATTTAAAACATAAAGAAATATATTACAAGTTTGCAAGAGCTTATAAAACGGCCCTTTATAAAAGAAATTCACAAAAGCAAAAGTGAAAATTTAAATCTTTATATCTTTCTAATCATTATAATACCTGACTCTTGGTTTTTATAATTTTAAAATATAGAATTGGAAGAGATCGATTAATCTTTAGTACACACTTTAGTTTTTGGCATCCTTAATATACACGTTCGATCATTCATGTCTTGAATTAATTTTCATTACTTTTACAAATATATATAAATATGAGTTATTAAATGATTTTTACATATATTTTGACATCTTTAGAAAGTATTTGTGCAGTTATATATTCGTAACAAATTGTAGATAAATTGTTGTAACTAAATATAATTAATAATATAACGAAATGAGAAAAACGCATTTCATGTAAAAATGTAAACACTCTGAAACAAAAATGTTTAAAGGAAAAATATAGTTTAATATCTTAAAATTGATATTCCAAACTACAAAAAAAAAATAGTTCAAATGTCGACTGTCTAAAAAATTTAGTTATTGAGTATCCTGAAAATAATGTTTTTTAATATGCATGAATGGCTATACATTAAAGATATATTGCATTTACATTTTAAACAATCCATTTTATTATTTGCTATTGTGTTAAAAAAACTTATAATTTATTAAGAAAATGTTCTTTATAACATTACAGATAGGATAATATATAATATTATTGACATTTAGAACAAGGATATAAAAAATCGCGTTTATTAAGAGCTAATATGTTGTTTTAAGTTCTTTTTTTAATAATTCGTGAAATATTCCCGCAATACAATCGAGAATTAGTTAAAAATAAAGAAAAAAAATAAAAATTTTTAGTTACAAAAAATGTACACTCTGTACACTCTGTTTATTGGATCATTTATGACTCAGAAGTCATGAACTTCGAAGTTATGCCAATTAAAAAATACGCACGAATTGAGGCCAGTAATGTACGAAACTTGTTCTTTAGATACTAAACGTTTTTTAGGAATAGAAAAGAGACCGGTACTTGACCAGGTGCTCTAATATTTCAAAAAAGAAAAAAAAAAGAAATGCACAGGACACGAATGACCTAGAGTGTATTAAAGATTAGGATTAATATGTACGTGGAAAAATGTTTACAAAAATTTTTATGAAAATCAATGGTAAATACAATTACAGTCAACACCTTTCTGGTTTTCAGTCAGAGAGCTGAAAAGCTCAGGCTTTTTGAAGAATCTCCAGTTTTCTGGCAGAAGGAAAATGTTTCCACCTAATCGTTTTGATGACCTTTTTAAGAGCACTATAAAAAAGTAATAATTTGAAGCTAGAATCTTAGCCAGAAGAGCTATCGAGTTCCACCGGAACATTACTCAAATAATGATAATTGCGAAAACGATATATATAAAGATTAGATAAGAATGTATGAGAAAAAAATCACAACACAAGAAAGTAAACATTATCCTCATGGCTGAGCAGTATGTCTGAAAATGTAACAGCAAAGTATCTTACTATAACTGCATCTAAAATATTTTTTGAAAAAATTTCGATATATGTTCTCGTTTCTTGAAAATATAATGGAAATGAAATACACGCGCAATATATAGCCGGTTTCTAACATTAAATAAATTTAACCTATACAAAATGTATTGAGGGAGATGTTCTTTAAGTATTTTAAATGCAGTTACAGCAGGACACACGTTTTTACCTTTAAGCTTTTGTCGTTAACTTGAGTAGTCATATTGCTACTGCTTGCTTTTTGGAGACGTGAGGTACTTTGAGCAGGAGCTATTGAAGTCGATGCAGTATTTATTGTTGCAGGTGTTATTAATGTCTTTGTAGTAAGAACGTTAGCTACTTTAGTGCTATCTTTTTCTGTTGATACATATGGTTCTATTTGAGGTTCTATTTGTACCCGATTAATCGATTGACACATTGAGTGTGGTAGAGGTACAACATGCATATCAGATGCTTTTTTGTCATTTGATGACGTGCCTGGTAACGTAGAAGTCGGTGCAAATATACTTGAATTTAGATGAAACACATGAGCGATCTGTTCATTCTGCTTTATTACATGAGCGATCTGTTCATTCTGCTTTATTACATGAGCGATCTGTTCATTCTGCTTTATTACATGAGCGATCTGTTCATTCTGCTTTATTACATGAGCGATCTGTTCATTCTGCTTTATTACATGAGCGATCTGTTCATTCTGCTTTATTACATGAGCGATCTGTTCATTCTGCTTTATTACATGAGCGATCTGTTCATTCTGCTTTATTACATGAGCGATCTGTTCATTCTGCTTTATTACATGAGCGATCTGTTCATTCTGCTTTATTACATTAGGACAGGTAGTAAACCTTTCTCCTGGATATTGGCTTATGGATGAATTTAAATTTGGATGAAGAATTATTGGTTCATTTAGATTTGGATGAACAATTATTGGTTTATTCTGTTTCATTATATTAGTAGGTTCCTTTTTAGGTATAGAGCATATAGGTATAGAAACAGCTATTGGTGACATTGTAGATATTGTATTTTTAGTAAGAATTTTTAATTTTGGCGGTGATAAAACAGGAGTTGTCGGTTTATGAAATTTTTCACCTTTTGGTGTCGTGAAATTACTTTGAAGCGTTAACTTTGCCGGTGCCACAACTTTATGAACTTTATAAAGTTCTGAATGCCTATCAGATTCATATGTTTTTTTAACTTCCGAATTATCAATCGAATGCAATTCTTTGCTCTCTGTACCAACTTCTGATGACGTGAATATCTTTGAATTTGGAACAATGTTAATATTGCTAGTATTGCTACCATCTTTAACGGATGTAGTAGATTCATCCGATTTATGATTTAGCTTTGCTTTTTTCAAAGGTATTGTGCTTTGGTTGATATTATTCGTATTATTTGAAGCTGCTACTTCTGACATATTCTCTATCATTTCATCATTCTCACCTGTTGATGATACAAATGCTATATTTTCTGATTTTCTGTTATCAGCAATTATCTCGTTTTTCGCACACAACTGTTCTTTTTTTCCCAAAGCTGTATTTGTGTCTATCTGATCTTCTTGTAGAGAAATATGGGACTTCTTTTTATGTTCTATAAAATTTATTTCATCTGAACATTTTCGTCTCTTTAAATATTGTGGTAACGGTCTTTCTGTTGGTAATAAGTCCCACAGTGTAAGCTCAATACGATTTCTTGCAAATCGATTACTACTAAGCATTCTATAAATCAAATGGTAACTATATCTAGAAGAAGGTAGAAGAGCATGTATTAATTTTGCATCCTTTAGTAATTCATCCATATTGGACGAATTGTAGAAATCTTTCATCTCAAGGAATGTGTTTTCAGAATCTTTACTGCACCCTGGTCTTGACTTATTTAATCGTTTCCTCTTTACGAATAAAACATCATTATTATTTTCCTCAATATCTTCTTTAGGCCTATCTTGGATCTTATTGTTAACATCTGTAGCTTGTCTGCCACTGCCAGTAGTTAGAACATGAATTTCGTTTGTCAATGATGTATTATTATTATTACCATTCAGCTGAGAAGTAGAACATGAAGATATAGGTTCATCAATATTTGTTTTATTTACAGTATTGATAATTGAAATATCATCGTAAGAATCATTAGAATTCTCAAAAAAATTCTCAGAAGAATCAACAGAAGAATCGGTATCAGAATCAGATGAGACATCAATTACTTCAGCACTTGGGTGTTTCCTAGAAAAATCTAATGCTTTAGGTTGTTTAAAAACTTTCTTAGCACTATCTTGTATATCTGGTAGATTTTCCATGGAGGTAGATGGTTTTGGTGATAGTGGTAGATCTACACTTATGTCCATGGAAGTCGGCATTTCAAGTTGTTTATATATTTTATCAGCACTATGGCATTTACTGTAGTGCACTGACTGAATTTCCACAAGTGATTCTGGATCATTAGTATTACATATTTCTGACTGAATTTCCACAAGTGATTCTGGATCATTAGTATTACATATCTCTGACTGAATTTCCACAAATGTTTCTGGATCATTAGTATTACATATTTCTGATTTAATTTCTATGGTAGATACTGGATTATCGGCAGTATGACACATTTCCGATTGAATTTTCATGGTAGATGATGCTGGGTTACCAAACTCAGCATTTATACATTCTAAAAAATTTGACGTTCCAGATTGCTCAGAAATGTTATCAATACTAACAGATATCTTTGATTGAATTTCCGAGGTGGCTAGTTTTGAGTTATCAAATATTTCTGCTGAATTTATGCATTCCATAAGAGAATTCAGAGTTTTAAGTTGTTCAGAAACTTGATCAGCATTATGATCTATTTCCGACTGAATTTCCATGGTGGATGATCCTGGATTGTTAAACACTTTGGCATTTATATTCTCCACAAAAGGATGTGGCATTTCCGGTCGTTCAGAAACACAATCAGTACTATGATCCATCTCCGATGGAATTTCTTCTGTAGACGGTCCTGGATTGTTTCTAATATTCAAACAGTTTTGAATATTATTGTTTTCTTTATTCAAAATAATGTCTATCATGGAATGGAAGGTATCCATATCATATATCGCGTTTGTTAAAAAAGTCCGTTCTTCCATTGATAAACATTGTTGACTTTGAATCAGTAGGTTATGAAAAACATCTTTGTTCATAACTTTGCACAATTCTGTAAGATTGAAGAACAAACATTATAAAATTGTTGTGCAAATAATATTTTTAGAAAATATCCTTCAAATTATAGAGAATAAGTATATACCTAGTAATAAATAAGAGTAGTGTTAAAATCAAACTTTGCGAATATGTACGACAAAGCTAACGAGACGAAAATTGACAAAAAGATGATGAGATAATGTGAAGGTTATTTAATAGTTTGTTGACGTTTTGTTTGCGACTGCAATAGATTTAAAGCACCTCAACACTTCAACTGCACAAACCACTAACTTCAGGAGCAACAAATGGACCGACGAAACTACTTAAGTATGTGCATACATATACCTTTCGAATTATTAAGAGATAATTGTCTAGTTTATATGTGCACTTGATAGATGTGCACACGTACTAACTAGTAACTTTCTATTAAATTATTTTAATTTCAGTGATGTATTCAAAGAATGATATACTAAATTGGTACAATATGCATCAAAATAATTAATTAAATACACATATCGTATATATGTTTATACGTATCGCTGAAATTAAGATTATTCAATAGAAAGTTACTAGTTAGTACCCGTATCAAGTGCACGATGTAAACTACTAGACAATAGAGATATCCTCTCCTAGACTGCGTTCGAAAATATCATCCGGGTGTGCCCGTGTATCTTATGCTTATTTAACATTGGTCTAATTTCCACCGAAGATTTAGTTCGGATCAGAATGTAAGAATCAACCAACTACAGTCGAGCATTCCCCTGTCGTTCGATTGTAACAAGGGAATACTCGACTGTAGTTGGTTCTTATGTTCTGATCCGGTTTAAACCCTCAGTGGAAATCAGGCCATTGGCTGTGTTCAGCGAACTCAACAGTTGAGTGAGCGCTCGCTGCTATTAATAATATTCTTCATGATTTAAAATGCTAATTGGATAATCTAAAAGAATACACCAATAACAGCGAGCGCTTATTTAACTGTTGAGTCCGCTGAACGCAGTCATTGTGTGAATAATAAGGATAAAATGATATTCGGATGATATTTCCGAACGTAGCCTTCGAGCATTCCTCTGTTGTTCGACTGTAAAGCCTATTCTACAATAGTCGTAAATGTAGTTGTAAGTGGTTGTAGTTGTAAGAATTGACCAATCAAGTCGAATATAAGGAGAATATTTGACTGTGATTGGTCAATTCTTACAACTACAATCACGTTCAGTCGTTTTACAAACGCGACAATTTTGTTTCTTATGTCCCATGCAGCGAATCCTGCGTAAAGGGGGAAGCCTTTTGCATAATGCATAACACATAAGACATAAGAAATCCAATCAATTAAAGTTCTTTATTTCATAGTAAAGAAGAAAATAAAGCACTTTGATTGGTACATTTTCTTATGCATTATCTTAGTATCTCTATTTATACAGATTTCTTCGTGTGATTTCATCCTAAATCAGATGGTGCGGAAAACGATTGCGGAATAAAGAATACATTATAGAAGCAACTAATCAGCGCTATTCTGCATTTGATACTGCGGAATAGCGAGTGCGTCATTGTCTTGTGATAAATTGCGTCATATTGTAAGAGGTTAAAATAATCTGATGCTGATTGATATGATGAAATTGCGTAATGTCGAGACGAATGAAACAAAATGACAAAATCTGAGTGCATAAATATAAATACCAAGATCAAAAAAACAATGATGCCTTACATGCGATTTCAATGTGCCTTTTTCCGCACTTTTCCATCAAGTTTTATGTGCTATGTTCATACGATGCGAAAAAATGGTGTAGCATGCATTAAAGCAATTAAACAAATTGTTATGGGATTGTAAATATTAATTGTAAAACATTAAATATACTACAACAGTGATAATTGTTTTTACAATTTAATTATATTTAATTAAATTATATTTCATTTTAATAAGCAAATTATTAACATAAAGTTAGTAGTGTTTAAATTATATTCAACCTGGATGCGTCTTTGACGCACCATGTGAACATAGCACGCAAAACTTGCGTAATAGAAAAGTGCAGAATAGCGCTGATTGGTTGCTTCAATAACGCATTCTCTATTCCGCAGTTCTATTCCGCATCGTGTAATTTCATCACCGTATGATCATCTTTAAGCTGGTTCTACATTAGTTGCAAGCCGATCGCAAATTTGTTGCGACAGCCAATCTATAGCCTCGTCTACAATAGTCGCACAGGTTGTGTCGCATGTCGCGAGTAGTAGCATCGCAGGAAAATTTGTCGCATGCAAGAGTGTCGCTAAATGAGCGTCTACAATAGTCACAACGATTGTTTACACGCAATTCGACAACAAATTCTAAACGTCAACTTTCTGTATTGTGATTGGCTGAGCTCATGCGACACACCTATCGCAATCGCAGAAAGTTGAAGTTAGCTCCGTACGACAAGAGGCAATATACTTAACCAATACCCTGTATATATAGCTCAAAATTAGAAAAAAATCTGTGAAATTCGAAACGCGTATAATATAATAATTATTTTACATTAAAATATAATTTTTCCGCGCGGCGGAAATTGTCGCACTAACCAATAATTCTATGTTCTTAAGTCAGCCTCACTATGCAAAACTTCTAAAAATGTATTATTACTTCCGCCGCGCGGTAAAAGTTGGAGTTCAACTTCTTTTTGTGTGCGGTGAAAATTATGTATCTATTACTTTCGAGTAAGCGAGATGTTGATTGGCTACGCCAACTTCCATCGCGTGGCAAACGTTTCCGCGTTCCGTGTGCAGGAGTCATTATCGCTGCGACAAGCGACACCATGAAATTGTACCTTTAGGTTGGCGCAGGTGCCGCAGGCACGAAATGGAATGGGAAAGTAACGCGCGCGCTGATTGGTCGAACGCGCGGAGGGGATAGTGGCTCTCCTCGCGATAGGTTATAAAGACGCAAGCGGAATTCTCCAATCAGTGTTTGTGATTTGAGGAGTGTTCTAGAACGTAGAACTCGTAGAGATGCTGGAGAGAACGCGAGCCTGATTTCCGATTGCGGAGTGACTGTTATTTGTGTGATTGAACCAGATTGGATCAAGCTGGAACGAGGAAGCGGAGAAGGAAACTAACGCAACGGCCACGACGACAAAGAAGAAAGAAAAGTATTGAGAGCACGCGGAGTGCAAGCATACGGATACGGTGCTTCCCGAGACACGTAGCGTAGCGGTGCGTTGTACATACATACACGTCCCTCAGACGGATCTCGCCCGCGGCGAGAGGACTTGAGTTCCTGAGAGTTTTGGCGTGGAGACGTGCGGGAAACGCAACGGCGAGACAAACTCGGCCAGGGTAATCCAATTCGATCTGGCAGTGCCGTAAAGAAGAGCTGCGAGAAGACAAATAAACAACGGCCCGAAGTCCGCCATTTTGGATAGAGAGGAGTCGTTATTGTCGTGCTGGGGAGCGAGCGGAACGTACCGCTTTTCTGTTTCCGCATCAGAGAGTAGGCCGCGTGAGGTGAAGGCGGAAGTAGGAGGAAGAAGGATACTGAGCTAAGGTGGCTAACGGTCACCGGATGTGGTCGAATTTGCGGGGAACGCGCACTGGGAGGACCGCGAGAGAAGAGGAACTTGAGGCGAGGTAGCATCGCGCTAACAGGTCCCCGGGGTGCCCCACCGCACTTATCCCACCGCGTCGTCACCGTCGTCGTCCCCACCACCGCTCTGCCCTGGATACTGTGATTATTGCGCAGTTGGAAAAATTACTGAGCAGGGACGCGGGACGTCGTCCACGAGAGGCAACTCGTGAGCGTTTACCGGTAAGAAAGACGCCTTTTTATTTGTTTTTTTTTTTTTTTCGAATTTTTGTTTAGACGGTCCGAGATCGTTTGACAATGTGCGTTTATTTTCTTACGGAAAAGCGCATATCCTGTACCAGACACTGGGAAGATAAAATGCTTTCAAGGATTGGGAGAGTCGATTGGGCGAAACAAAGAACAAAGACAAAGTAATTGCGAGAACTTGTGAATCCTTTATCAAATTAATATATATATATATATATATATATATATATATATATATATTTTATATATATTTT
>NW_017304842.1:382517-394935 GCF_001594115.1 Trachymyrmex septentrionalis
AATGCTTATCAATAATATATAAAACTTTAAATTTTTTTTGGTGATTATAAAAATAACTTTTATATTATAAAATATAAAAAAACAGGATTAAGTTATTTAAAGTTATGGATACCAAAAGCACATAAAAATAAAGTCAAATTTTTATAAATTTTTTCTTTTCTTATATATTTTGTTTATATTTTCCAGTTTTTTTTAATATACATTAATATATACATAATGTGTTTATTTCTTCAATTCTTAATGAACTAAAAACTAAATAATCTTTTTACTATGTCACAAACAATTCTGTCTTCCAGAAATGGTATTGATGGTGAAAGTATGATAGAAAGTATAGAATTGATTCTTATTGAACATTTCACGTCTCTATTTGTTAGTGTATATGAAGCTGATTTGTATTATAGCCAGAGTCTGTTTTTAAATATTGCAATATGCATATATGCTTTTATGCTAACATTCTATCATTATATAAAGTTATTTACAAATTATAATGCAATATAAAGATAAAATTTTAACATAAATTTAGTCTTACTATATTTGAATATTTAAAGAAGTATCCATTTATTTTTTCTTATGATAAGATTAAAAACCATATAACTATCAAGGAATTTTATATCTCTAACTTGTTATGTAAACATAAATATTACAAATTCAAATATTGTCATTTACACTACAGTTGCATGTTCTTTTGAATATGCCGCAATGTAGGAATAAGATCTAATTGCACCAATGTTACTTTGATTTTAAGTGAGGCTTAAACTCTTTCTGTCTCTGTCTCTTTTTAGCTTCAAAACGAGACAGAGTTTTAAGTCTCGCTTAAAGTGGGTCTAAATAATCTAATATAGGGAATTATTTTATTTTATGTGATGCAAACAGTGAGTGGTATAAAATAATTAGTATTAATGAGATTTTGTTTTTATCTATGATAATTTATCATAAATCAATTTCAGCGAAATCTCTATATATAGCTTTAGCATTTTTTATTCGTATAACTTCCAGCATTTTGACTAAAGCAAGATTAGTTAATTAAATGAAATCTTTAGGGAAGAGAAGAAAACTTTTTTTTATAATTTACTAAAATATTCTTACAATAAGTATTTAACTAGCTTTGTCAGAGATAATGTTATCGTTTTCCTTTCCAAACAAAGAAAATAAGTATTACTTAATTTTTTTAAACATAAAGAAAGCAGCGTTTCTTCTTTTTGAATGAAAAAATAATACTTTAAATACAAATCAATGTTACGATATTTTTCATAGAAAAAGGTAGAAGTAAAAGTTAAAAATGCACAAATACCGCTTTGTGTTGCAGGCCAACGAGTTGGCTGAATAACAAGGGGATATTAGAAAAGTGAAACAGAGAGAAATAGATAGATAGACAAAACATCCGAGCCATGACGAACTCCGCGCCCAAGTTAGATAACGCTAAGGTGGATCGGCAGGCCTCACCGAAGGTCGGGTATCAGTACCAGCACAACCATCATCATAATCGTTCCAACAGTAAATCCTCGCCGTTCCTATACAAAAACGGCCGCCACACGGTTAGAAATGCTAAAGATGGACGGCAAAGCTGCAGCCCGTACAACTCGTCGTCTAAGAGCGCGAGAAATTCGCCACAACAGCAGCAGCAGCAGCAGCATACACCGCAGCAGCAGCAGCAGCAGCTTACACCGCAGCAGCAGCAGCAACAACAACAACAACGTTGCGAGCAGCGCAGTCCGAGCAGTAGCCCGACCAACAACTTCTACGCGGGCGCCAAGTTCTCGGAAACACCATCACCCGCGAGTGTGCCCAAACCGCCAAGTCATTGGACGAGTAGATTGATGGACAGCTGCGGCCAATCGGACAGCGCAAGCGAACACACGAAGCAATTGCGTATAGTGCTAAACGTCCAGGCCTGATACCCAAAAACCAACGTATATACCAGCAACGCGCGAGGGGAGAAGCGGCGACCGTCAACAGCTCCGGAAGAATCAGGTATAATAGGGAATTATCGTCGATAAAATCATCGGCCGAAAAGACTGCGAGAATAAGAGAGACGATGATACCGACGATGATGAGAAAAAAATGTGAAGATTATGATGACGACGATGATGGTGACACCGTGTACGGTTCATATACACACGGGTTTTCGATTTTATCGCGCGAGTGGATACTCGTAATCCGTTCTTTACTCTAAGATACATCCAGCATACAAACTTCAAATCGTATTATATATAAACTATGCACCGCGGGGGGGGGGGAGAGGGCTGATGACGCGATGCATCGGTGCGTCCCGATGCCGCGATCGATGTGTGCGCGCGAGAGATACATTATATATGTATATATATGCGTTCTGGAACTCCCATCACGCGCCATCATTGTGACAAAATGTAAGTAATACTGTATTTTAGATTATCGTATACCGCTAAACTTACAAAAAGGAACACAAGGAGAGCCCCACGTACATACATATATATATTATCTATAACATCCGACACACACAGAAAGAAAGAGTACATCCTCAGTCTGACGAGACGACAGGCGCGGACGAGCGGAGTTACGCTTCGCGACTTTTTGTCAAACGATGGACTTCAATATCGACGCGTTGAAAAAAAAAAAAAAAAAGAAGCGTCCGATGATTTTTTTCGTGACCGCTTTTTCCAAAGCGACTTTTGAAAGCTCGCGCTTCATGCCGTTCTCGAGACAACAACCCGGTGTTCGAATACGCGTTTTTATTATCCCCTCGTGCTCTAATCGTCGACATTAGAGACAAAGATCCGTAGCACGGAGATGCTGGACAAGCAATTATTTAATAGCCGCCCGACTAATGATCGTTATCAGTATACTTCTTTATTAACAGTTTCTTTCGCGAGCTTTATCATTTTGGTATTATGGATTGTAAAAAGACATGGCTTCGTATAAGAGATTTATTTCATGCAGCTTTTTTTTTTTAATTTCCGTTTACTTTTCTTTTTCATTTTTTTTTTGTTGGGAATATTTTTATTTTCTTGCTATTCTGCTACTCTCTGCCAATAGTTACTCTTTACGTGAGATAGGTGTATAAGGTTTCGAGTTTCTTAGTGCGTGTTACGCGAGTGGGTTAATTGAACGTGACCGACATAAGAAGGAAGGTGATCGAGAGAAATTTGAATGAGAGAGGCGAGGGTGGAACGGATGCTTTGTTCGCTTCGCGAATGCATCATGATGATCATCATAATGTATTTGCGGAAAATTCGACCACTTTTCTCGTGCTCTCGATTTTCGGCATGTTTCAACAAAATTAATTAATTGCATGTAATGTAAATTTAAGATTTATTTTTACAATAACACAAAGATAGAGAAAGAAAGAGTGAAGATTTGACAGATTTTTCCGTTGCAAACGGAGTGATCACTAATTTATAATCTTTCTTATCTCGATTCATAAGATTTCAATCTATGCTCATTGAGCATCGCGATGACTGTTGTTATATTTGAAAAATTCAAGTACTAACTATTCCAATGCTTTATTTAGATGTGGATATCGAGGACAAAGACTTTTAAGAGGGAAAAGAACATTAACGTCGTGACTGTCATGATTTAAGTAACACCGGATTGTTTCTTCTTAGAACGCAATCGTAGCCGTAAGAGACAGGATGATGACATTTAAAGGGTAGTACGCGGCTGCGTCCCTAAGGGACCGAGATTAATAAGTAAAAGTATTAAAAACAGGAACAGCCGTTAATGGTAACTTAACCCGTCCTTGAAGAGTTGTCCTTCGTGCGAGTTTCTTGAGATCGTTTTTTGTGCTAACAGGTATAGGAAGAAGGGTAGTCTGAACTTTTTCGTTGTTTACAATGCTTTACGGGCGCAATTGTCATATCAAACTCGCACCACACTTCTATCTATATACTGGACACAGTAAACGGACTTAATATATAATATGGTAACGATAACAATAATATTTAAGGGTAAATAAATAACAATGGTAGTAGTAAGCTAAGGCCTTAATGATATAATAGTGTGGAGAATACAATCGATTTGACATTGCACAATCAAATCGATAGTGTGGTTTCGCCAGTTTAGATTTAGATTTGCAAACTTTAAAATTTGTGTGTTATTTTCGTTTATCATTTTTTTTTCTCTCTTATTTTGTAAGCAAAATTATTTCATGCCACAGACTGAGCAAAATTCTTTGACGTAGTATTTTAATTAATGTTTATTTTTTTTTTTTAAGTTTTCTGATAACATGCAATAATCCTTTTGCAACATTTATATCCACCTATTTTCTCTTCTTACAAATTGCTTTCTTTGGTAGGCGATTAGTCTTAGATAAGAATAAGTTTACGAGACGGGGTGTGAATGTGGGATGAGCGTGAATGAGTAGAAAAACGCAAAATCGATAGAGACCAATATCAAAACGCGCGATTTTGATTTTTTTTCGATTGCTCGCTCCGTATTTGTAGTTTTGTAAGGTGAAAAATCCTCGAACGGTATCTAACACACGGTCGTGCGTTGAAGTAACGATCGGCTGATTTGATCTACATATGACGTCGAAAATTGTCGAAGGAAGACATGTTTCTACAACGGACAGAGAGACAACGGATGTTTGTCAGATGTAAATTGATCGAATGTGCGCGAGACGTTCCCTTTCATTTTTTTTTTTCCATCCTTCTCAACATCGTACGCGACCGGGTTCAAGAGAGAGGAAATCGATAACCTCGGGATTAACATATGCGGAGAGAGTTTGGCAACTCGTTTTCCGTTTGCCCCTCGCAGCTCGATTTACATGCGCAAGAATTACGAATCGTCACAGCACAGTTTTTTTTCTTTTTCGTCTTTTACAGCTTTCACATTCAAAATTTAATTTGCTCGCCGTTCGCGGCGATAACGAATTCGTGCACGTGTCTTAACACGAGAATCGATGAAGGAGAACGAACTGATCGTGTCGGAATTTAATTCTACGTGACCGTACAAAGAGATAAAACGATTAAATTGTAGAGTAGAGTGAGTGCAAATCTGTTTTGCATTACATTACCTTTTTCTTTTGTTCTATTTTTCGATTCTTTTTCTTATTCTTTCGTGGGTTGGACAACGACACATTGAACGATACCGATTAATGTCTTGGAGAGGCCAAGATATCACTCCAGTATTGTTCCACATGTTGTTGGCCAATTTGCGATTGTATTCCAAAACTGTCTTTTGAAAACGTTGGATAGCGTAGTGTATTAGTGCTACACAAACAGGAATTTTTAAGGAAACGGTTTTGGAGTGACGTTATGAGAGTTCATAATACTTCAAATGATGCATATATATATATAATGTGTATGTATTACACAATCTAAATTGAAAATTTGTCGGACTAATTATCGAAATTGTCAAGCTGGAAGCTTGTTAATCTAATATTTAAAGTCTCGATCGGATTGGAACGATTCTAATACGTATCCGCACTTATTTGCACAGCTTCCGATTTGATTTGTGACTGACAAATCAGCTCCTTGGACAGAATCGTATGGAATTGTTTATATCGCGTTGTTTATATATTTTTTGCATTGCTTTTTAACGAAGCGTATTGCATTATTTTAAACGCCATATATAAAATTTGTGCTGTAATTTTTTTTTTTTTAAGCATTTATCTTTTATATATGTTAATTGTTGCTTTTCGTAGACGCTTTTTCCGTATACGGTTCGCGCGAACAGTAGTGATTGTAGGAGCGGGCAAGTTTCTATGAACAATTTTGAAAATCGTTTAATCGTAATAGGCTTTCTACAATAATAGGCTTTCTACTGTTACTTTAAGCTTTAAGGGAAGGAGTACAGAAGTCTTGCATAACGTATAATGAAGATTATACGCAGAAGAAAACGAATCAAAGTTCCTTTATTTCCTTTCTACAAAGTAAAAGACTAGTGATTCTCTTGTGCTTTATGTATGTTCTGTGCTTCTTAAGTCTTAAAAATGGACTGGATTATAGTCGATTAGCCTTTCGATTATAACTTTCGATTTATTAAGACTTAAAGCTTAAATAGTGGTTTATTGTAGAATGTGTGTAAGAGTCTTCGAGTCAGTCACGATAGCTAAGTCAACGTGTGATTAGAAGGAGAGATCTTGACCGATTCAGGGTTGGATATATCGTCATGGTCTCAGAATTCGCAGTAGGTCTTTGGGGCGAGAAAAAACGAATTAAACACTGCCGTCCGGTGAAAGAAAGGGAGACAGAAGGATATACGGAACAAGTAAAAACGTGTGTATCTGTTGTCGCGAAGACGCTTGCGCCAGAATAACAATGTGTAAATATCAGCTGCGTGAACGTGAAAATTGTAGCTTCGATAAGGGGAAGAAAAGGAGTATCTTCCGTAATGTTCGATCGCGGGTTGAACGGTACAAACGTTCTCGTCCTGTTCCTTGAAATTTCAGAAGCGCGTTGCTAAAAAAGATTTGAATATTCGTGTTGAAAGTCACGTGTAATCGGGATTTTCGGAGGACGGTAATGAGCGCTAGACTCGATTTTTTTCTTATCGATCTTTTTATAGCGCGAATGTAGAACCGGTGAAAAAGGATACGCGATGAGAGAGGGAGAGGCGGGGAAAGAAAGAGAGGGAGAGAGAGGGAGGCAAGAAAATGAGGAAATGGAGGAGGCCACGAATGATGGAAATCAATCATTTAACAAAGAGTCGATGGGAAATTAGCTGTGATGATGACTCAATAGTATTAACTTTTAATTGATAATACTAATGATATAAAGTGCATATATATCTATATACGTGTATATATTGAGAAACCATTTAATTGAATGAAACAATTTGATTGAATCAATTAAATCTTTTGTTTGGATATGGGCAAACAAATTCTTTGATTGTTATAACAAAACAATTGTCATCATTATTGATGCTACTATGAAAATTTTGCTGAAACGTAACAGATTTATACAATCAAAAAATTAATATATTGTAATTTTATTTGTTTTTCATATTTCTTGGAAAAAGTTCTAGTCGATAAAAGATAAAAAAATCTTCTTACGAAATAATAAACACAATAGGTATATATATGTCTTATATATTACAAATTCAATGAATAAAATCGGTCAGCCAAAAAATTTTGTTTGATTCAATCAAATAGGTTTCTCAATGTATATACGGGTACACACACATGCATACGTGGATATATTATAGAAGATTTAAAAAACTAGAAAAAAACACAAAGTAGTTTAGGTATGATAAGTATGAAAGTAATGATGTTTATTAGATGGATAAAGAGAAACATTACGGTAAATAAAACGAGCAAAAAGGGAGGGAGAGGGAGAGAAACGGTTTTTTGCATTTTCTCTCTTACTCTTGCTCTCCCTTCCTCCTATGAGAGAGAGAAGAAGGGATACAATATCTGTATTCTTTACGCTTTGATATTAATAAATGTAAATTTTTGATAGTTGATATAAATCGGGGACGCGCTTGGAGATTTGAGGAGAAGAAAGGTAAAAAAAGAAAAGATAAAGAAAGTAGATCGTAAAGAACTCGAGCGTTTTCATCTCACGGCTTTAAAACATGATTCGTCATATCATGATTATAAAACACACACATACAAATATAGCTGATAATAATCGTAGTTTGTAACATACCGACGCGCGTTAAGTCGTCCCGGAAGGACGGGGATTGATTTTTGACGAATTGATGTGAAGTGCTGAGAATACAAAGTGAACAAAACCAAGCTACACGAGTTCCGTTTCAAGGAAACTGATTCCGAGTAAAACAAATTTTCAAGGGGCGTGATAGAAAAAAAGAAGTGATTAATGCGAAAAATAGTTAACGGCAGACGAGGCGTCGAGTGTTTGGTCTCCGTGGATTCACAATCCGATTCAGATCCGAATTTGATTCTATTTGCGCCTCACGTGGTTTTCCGTATTAATAATTATTAAGAAGGTCTTTGTTCATTCGAGTTACGATGATCACTTCATCTGTGTCTTTACTTATTGCTCCAATGTGTAACGAATTAATTAGGGCAGTTTAGATAGTAAAAAGGTTTAAGCTTGTAGCGAAAAGTATAATACAAAGGTTTTAAGGCCTTATATTAAAAGTGAATAAAAGTGTGACTTCTACTTCCTCGAAGAGGTCGAATACATATATTTATCGCGTGGATACCGTGACACGTTTAAGAGAGTCGAAAGTCCAAACAGGGGGAATAAAACTAAAGCAAATCAAAATCGCAGATCCTTCCAGAGTTTATAGTCCTCTTGGATTGTGAAAAACGAGGCGTCTAAGACTGTTTAAGCAAACTCTAAATACTTGATTCAAATTTTTCCGAAACTAGACTTGATCCACTTTGTAGTCTCGGTACTTTATTTCTGACTGAGTAATATGTTTTAGGAGTTAAAACGTTTTTGACGTGTCCTCTCTAGAATGATAAACCACATCAGGCTATGTTCAAAGTGTCCCTCTCAGATATCATTTTATCCTTGTTCCGAATGTTAAATAAGAGGTTGATTTTTTTATTTCTGCACTCTCTGAATTGGTGCACACAGTGCAACAAGTTGAAGTGAAACGTATATTTGTTTTACTTCAATTTATTGCACCGTGTTCACCAGTTCAGAGAATGCAGGAATAAAAAACAGACAGACTTAAGGATAACATGATTTAAGGAGCAATCGGGTGGGAGTCTGAACCAGGGTTGGAAACCTGGGTTTTTTTTTTTTAAAACAACCCACTGGGTTTTATTGGATTTTATTGGGGTTTTTTTGGATTTTTGGGATTTTTTAGGGATTTTTTAAAATAAAATTGATTATTTAATATTTTTTTCACGTAATATTTAGTTTATTTATGATTATTTAATTACATATTTAAATAAAATTAATTATAAATAAATTTTGTAAAAATATAGCGATAAATTTTGAAAACTTAACAAATAGAAAATAAAAAATGTCCATAACTGGATCTTTTAATGCTTAAATAATTCAATATGAATTTGTATATACTATACAATATATATGTATATACATGCATATATATTATACTTGTAGTGGTTTGAACTGCACGCCGAAATTTTATCGAACTTAAAAACGAAAGCAGCTAAACTACCGAAAAGAATATCACAATTGAATTTTAATGCTCAATAGGTATCTATTAAGCTCTTAATATGCTGGAAATCAATAAATAAATTTATTTATTGTGAAAAATATTACTTCGGTTAGGAGTTGTACCCGGGTCTCTAACATTCCGTGCGAGATTCTAAATTTTTAGACTACTGAGGTTTCTATAGTGAAGATAAAGCAAAGAAATAATGACACTACGTATTAAAAACTATATTAACATTTATTTGGATAATTTAATACTTAAAATTAACGCTTAAACAAATTTCTGTTTAAAAAAATTTTTAAACAAAAAGATAAAAATTTTTTTTAATGTTTGATGTTTTATTATGATCTTCACCATTCGAGCTTGTCTTCTCGAAGATATCTGTATATGTTCGCTAGTTTCGTCACTTTTTCTGTTCCAAGCTTATTCCGAATAGGTATCCAAACTAATCCATAGGTTGGAAAAATTCTTTCGAGTCCCGCGCTGCTTGATGGGCACGAATAAAATCTTTTTAAAGAAATTATATTACAGATTTAAATATTACACAATATTATATAATTACACACACACACACACACATACAGGATGTGTAAAAAGTTCCACCCCTTAAATATTTCGAAAAATAAATATTTTTGAGAAAAATGTTTCAGACAAAAAGTTGTAGGATTTAAAAAAATCTATAATCACATCCATTTGACATTGGGTGGCGTTCGCCAGGGTTGGACGGATATGATTAGTAGATCTTTTTAAACCCTACAACTTTTTTCTGAAACATTTTTCTTGAAAATATGTTTTCAAGATATTAAAATTTAAGGGGTCCGGGACTTTTTGTACACCCTGTATGTATTAAAATTGGTATAATACGTTTACATTGTATGAGTCCGGTTAGTTTAATATACCTATATATTCATTAAATATTTATAAATACGTTCCTTTTATGTGTTACCAATTAAAAAATTTATTTTTCTTGTACAAAATCCCAATAAAACTCAAAAAACCCATAAATTTCGGGTTTTTTAAGTGGATAAAACCCAAAAAAGACTCAGAGGGTGGATAAAATAATGCCAATCCTGGTCTGAACGCGTCCTTAGACCAGGACATCTTTCATGGGACAAATCGGATTCGATTATTTCCTAGATTTCTGTTATGTTTTCTAGGGAAAACGGAATAATTCCGATCGGAATTCATTCCGAATAATTTCATAATATGTATTTAGCTTTAGTTTTTTTGCGGAAAAGAAAGAGAAAAAAAGAAAAAAAAACGATCATTGTGCGTGATCCCGGAGAAAAACCCCGGGTTAGAAACGCGAAGGTCACGAGTTTCTTTCGTACGAGGAAAATTCGATAGACGCGGAACGATCCATTTATCGATCAACATTTAATTGTGATATTGTAACGTACAAAATCGCAAAAGGCTCGGGCTTAATTAATAATAAGGCCAGGCAAGACTTCCGAGAGTTGATTATATCATAAAGGCAAACAGTATATAGAGTCGCTTTTACGAGTTCCACAAACGTGCTCGCGCTATGCTTGTCGCGGCACGAGAATCGATAAGAGCGATCGTGTGATCCGGATATTTCATCGATACGTGACATTTCTCCGCAACATTCTCGAGCGGTTGATATTTACCACATTGCTGTCACGAATTAATTTGCCCTTGGCGCAAAATCGAAGAGACTGCGCTTGGTCGTTTCGTAATTAATTTCTTGTCAAGCTTGCAATATTTTTTCGTGGCAATACATGTACAAAAATGCGAAATCTTATTTACGAAAATTAGATTTCGTCTCGATAACGATACTGACTAGTCATTTTTTTTCGATAATTATTATTATTATTTTTTTTTTTTTGACAAAGATGCGAAATTATTATCGTCAATAACTGATTTAAGAATTTTATTATCTGGGAATAACACGAAATTTTCGTGGTGAATCTAAAATCGCAGCACATTCGTCGTTCGAGCATATATACGTACGAGATATAATATAAATTCTAATAGCTGTGTGTGTGTGTGTGTGTGTGTGTGTGGTGTGTGTGTGCGCGCGCGCATATTTTTCTATATCTTCACTTTCATGTTTTGAAAGATTACTAATTCAGTTGATTATATGCCTGTGCCTCTTGCCTGAATTTCTTGCATGATTCATCTTTTTTTTTCTCTCCAATGTGAAGAAAAAAGGAAGAAAAAGATAAACTGTGTATGAACTTTAGCTAAAACGACCAGGCTTTATAGCTATACCTTATCTCTCGCTCGTATTCTATTGAAACGCCATTAAGGAAATAGGTGAGATATTTCGTTTATTCTTTCTCGGTCTTGGGGTGGAGCAAGCAGTAGTAAAAGTAGTAGTATCAGTAGTAGTAGTATGTAGTAGTAGTAATAGTAGTAAGAGGAAACGCAGTTGAAATTTCACGGTGCTTCTTACAGACTTTCCAAAACTTTTCGTACAAATACTTCTTACAAAAGTATACAGTTTTTAAGATGAAGGGAGTCGCTTTGGAACTTTCGTGGAAAATCCGTCACAGAGTTGATCGTTTTCATTTTAAATTAGGCTCTTTCGTGGACTTTCTGAGGAAACTTGTTTCCTCTTTGAGCAGAGATGAACGGAACTTAACTCTCGATGATCCTTTGAGCGAATGGATTAGAACGCATATACAGGCTTTTTAGCAAATGATAACGTTTTCATATAGGAAAGAGTAAATCGTCTTTTTTAACGTATCTTTTATCTGTATTTAGCGGAGTGTACGCTTTTTAAAGAAAATTTTCCAGAAGTTTAGGGACGAACATTTAGCATCGCGTGACGTGAAAGTAATTTTTTTCTAATTTGTTTCGCATTATCTGCGAAAGAATGTTTTTTTTTTTTTATGTAGAGTGGAATGAACAGATCGCGTTTGTCACGACGATATCGAGTCCATTCTCGTTCATCATCGAAGGCTTACTGCACGCAGGAATGAAGGTGAACTTCGAAAATTTTCGCGAATCTCCGCCGTCGGAGGAGAGAACAATGCGGGCACAATTTGAGCACAGGAGAGCGGAGATATTGAAGCTCATCGTGAACGAGACCAACGTGTTCCGGTATCAGAGTTGCCGCGGAATCGCGACTCGTGGATTTCCGGCTTCTCGTTTCACCGTTAACGAGAAGTGTGTGGGCCCCGAGTGGCGATCCGCGAGAGATCTGGAAACCAACCCTTCCGTCACTGTACAAGACTCGCGTACACGCTCACGTCTTATCATACCGAGCACAGGGACACAAACACATAGCCACACACGAAAAACACTGTGTCGATTATTAATTAAATAAGCCTTAAATTTAGGATTAAGAGTTGATAGAGCGAAACGAAAGAGAAGAGAAAGAGAGGAGGAGGAGGAGAAGGAGAGAGAGAGAGAGAGAGAGAGAGAGAGAGAGAGAGAG
>NW_017304842.1:395035-396825 GCF_001594115.1 Trachymyrmex septentrionalis
GAGAAAGAGAGGAGGAGGGGAGAGAGAGAGAGAGAGAGAGAGAGGAGGAAGGAGAGAGAGGGAAAAGAAAGAGAATGAGAGAGCATTGTTTATACATACCGAAACACTCATGGTCCAAACATTACGAACGATCCGCAGCATCAAAAAGGCGTAAAACGGCGCGAAATTCACGTTTTTCTTTTTCTCCGCGATTGTTACTCGATCGATTCGTTCCTCGGCGATGACAGCATTGTTGTATTATACATTCCTTCAATCTTTTTCTTCTCTCCACAAATTCTTGCCGTTATCGCATTCGACGCTAAATTACGCATGCCGTGCCTCCTTTTCGCATCGCTCACCGTCTTGCCCGACGTTAAAAATCTGCTTTTCTTCTTCTTCTTTTTTTTTTTTTTTTGTAATTAGTTTTTAAGCTTCGTCGTTACGGAGAGCAGAAGAACACAATTCGAGGCACAAACTTCGATCTCAATCGTTCCGCGAGTTTTTCACCTCGCGGACACGATTTCTTTTCTCAGGGTCGTGTAAGCGCGCGGACGCATCCGCAGTCACTCCGGAGGGCAAGCTAAAAATGTCACACAAGAACGTAGAATTGCGAATTGGCGTTTTACGACGTATATTCGTTTTCGAACCCGTCAGATTCTACAACTAACTCTTTAGCGACTATATATCGTCGATGCGTACTTTCCATTTGGCGACGTCAAATATCGTTCCGTGCCTTCGATACTCGTGAAATACGAAGATAGGTGGAACGACGTTTGTGCTCAGCAATGTCCAGCTTCTACCAGTGATTAACTTTAATCTCGTTTCGACTTACTCTTCGTCTTTTAATTCTTGGGAACTAGAAAAGGATGAAGATCAGGTCATCTTGAACACTACTGATTAAAATTAAACCACGCGTTGGTACTGTTAGGTAGAAGTGGACGTAAATGGAAAAGCATTCAATCTTTCGTTCTCGCGACGGGGGTTACTGGAGCGCCGCGGTCGCTTCCGGCCGTTTACGCGAGCCCGTGCCGTCAAAGCCGGTGAATTCGAAATCGTTCGATTAATTAAAAGACATCTCGAGGGGCTAATTAATTCGTTTATAAGCGGCTGGTGACAGGTTTGTCGACGCGTTTGTGGCAGGAGGGAGGAGGCTGTTCGCCGCTTGCCAGAGCGTTTTCGCGCGCGTCCTCCGCCGGGAGGATCGACGGGGGGAATACCCCGTCGACGTGACAATATATACAATATATGTAGTCTTTTTATCCTTCCTCCCGCCACCGCGTGTGAACAATTCGTTAAAACGGGGCAGCGCGATGCGACGATGCGAGGGATTCGTCAGGGGAGAGGATTAAATTTACGCGCCTCGCGAGGGAGGAAAGTTTGCCTCTCCTTGAAACCAGAGAAACCTTCAACAAGAGGCTGGACGTGAGAAACTTTTAATTGACCCGCTATGTTCTAACAATTCCTGGAAGGGAGAGGGATAGAGAAGTAAATAAAGGAGAGAAGATAGAACGGAAAGAGAAAGAAACAGTAAATGTATGTCTTTCTCTCTTGCAGATTTTTGTTGGAACTATTACCTTAACATATACAAAACTGCGGTTCGTGTCCAGACTTATTGAAGAGTCCTTCTCTACTTGAAACATGGAGGCTGCTCCCCCCGTCGCTCGCATCGTGGCGAATGCGCCGCCGAAAGCGAGAAGAATTGTCCGCCAGTGCGGCGAGAGAACGCATTGACTATTTGAGCGAATCGAGACCATGTACCTTGATATATAAATGTATATATATATATATATATATATATATATATATATATA
>NW_017304842.1:396925-398467 GCF_001594115.1 Trachymyrmex septentrionalis
ATGCGTGTGTGTGCCAAAATAAGCTGGGTCGAGCGAGTGAGAAAGAGAGATTGAGAGTGAAAAAGAATACGAAATATATATATATATATACATACATACAGAAGAAGAGAATGTGCGAGCGTGTGAACGAGCAGAAGAGCTTCCTCTTCCAAGGACGCGTTTTTCCTTCCACGGTCTGTCGATTTTTTCAAATTGATCAGTAATAAAATTCCGAAGGGCAGCACATGCGTACTTTGTCAGAGATAATTCTTCACGCGTCATCATCCGTGTTCGGCTCGTATTGGCCTTTATCTCTTGATAAATGAAGAAATGCAGTTTCCGGCTTTACGGAGACTAGCGACGAATACATAATCATAGTTAACGTGATGACGTTTGGAAAAAATAGCGCATGGAGCCGTTCGACAGGTCGCCGGAAAAACGTGTTGCTTTGGATCAGAATTTGTTTTTGCACGCGCGCCCACAAATTTCGTGATGTAGAACATCGGTCGATCGCCGAGTAACGCGAGTAAAATGGCGTGCGTGTGAAAGCGACTTTCCCTATTTGGTAAATACGTGCGTAAGAGATTCTCCTTTTTCTCTTGCAATTTTTCAGGGGGGAGATATCCGCGTGTTGAGATCCAATCGTTGATGAGGAAGATCTCGCTATGCGGATTGATTGCAAATCTGTAAAAAGGGAGGCGTTGTCTCGAATTGGTCCCCCCCCCCTCCCAAAAAAAAGAATCGTTAACTCGGATGGTTCTTTTTTGTTTGTTTATGAAAGAAATTGTATAATCGAAAACGAAATGTATGAATTGAACCAATGAGACTTAAAAGATATGTAACTTTTAAGTCACAATTTTAAAAGTTATAGATTTAGAAAGATTTGAACTGATCATAAAAGTTGCAATCTGCAGCAAGAGTTTTTATTGAGATAATATTATAATGACTGTGATTATTGTTATAATATTATACTCTAAGGATTTTTTCCTTTATCATTATGTTACATTAAGTATGTAAAATAATGGCGAATTGTCTAATCACTTGCTGAAGATTGACTGATCATTTATTGAGATTATTCTAAAAGGCTATTGCCGTCAAATATATGAGAAAAATCAATAGTATTACATAAATACATTTTATGAAAAGTTTATATTTATTTATGGAGATTTATATTTATTTATAGAAATTATATAAAATGTTCAAAAAAAGCAAACATTAATTTTAAGTTTGTGTTTATCATATATGATCCCATAAAAGAAGTGATAAGTGTATTTAAAAAATGTATATTTAAAAATGTATTTACAAAAAAATTGCGAACCCAGAAAACGTGTTTCTTTTAATCGATTAATGACGGATTCGCACGTTTTCGATCTTGATTATGGAATCGAAATTATAAGAATCTCGTGCCACAGCATTAGATGGGAAACATCAGACATGATGCGGTTTACTCAAAATTGAATCTGCATCGCCATTGCGATGTATCATAGAATTTTACGACGAGACGAGGAAATTATCTTTTTCTGTGCACGTATTCTTTCCCCCGCCCCCCCCCCCCCCCCCACA
>NW_017304842.1:398567-412052 GCF_001594115.1 Trachymyrmex septentrionalis
CTCCCATTTCTTCGCGTTTTTCTTGTACGTTCGTCCGATAAATTTATACTTCGTACTGAGCATTGTTTTTCGAACTCTGGTCTACTTTAATGGGACAATGATACGTTATCGCGAGAATGAGAGAGAGAGAGAGAGAGAGAGAGGAAAAGATATGTGCGGTATCAATGCGAGTCGTTTCTTTTAAGAGCACGAATGCGACTTTATATAAGCTATAATGTAATTACAAACAAGACGCGGGAACAAATAGAGATATGATATGTTTTACGTCTGAAAGAATCGATTGTTCTCGAGATAAACGGCTCGTTTGTGTGTGTGCGCGCGCGCGACTGTGTTCATTTTGTATTTGCGAAAATTTGAAGGATCGAGATGCAACGACAATCCAAGGATGCGATCTCGGAGAACAGCGGTTAGCATTGTTGTAGTACGATCGCACGAATTGGCATGAGTATCGGCCAGAGAGACTTGCGCGAGGTTCCCTTTTCTTTTTTCGTCGAGAATGTGCATGAAAGAAAACGTAAGAAAGAATGAATGAAAGAGAGAGAACGATAGTTAAAGAACTGCGAATCTAATAGGGGAAGTTAATAATAATTGTAAGAATAGCGAGTCGCGCGATCTCTGTGATGATGATAACAACGTTTGAGGATGACATTGGCGATGAATTTTCCTCCCTCCGTGTCCCTTTGACGGTTACTGTCACGGGCACGACGAGATGCAATTAACCGTCGAGGTTTTTAGACTATATAAGGCATAGATGATAACGACTGTAATCTATTATGTAGTATTGTAAAAGAAAAACAAAAAGCTAATACTTAAGATTCTGACTGGAGCGCGTTAATAGGCATTATATATATTATATATATGTCACGATTAAGAATTTAACTGTTTACAAGGAGGGAGCACGTCGGTCGACGATAATGAAGATAGTAATATAGACGACGCGATACATTTAAATAATTGTAAATAAGCAGATAAAAACGCGTAGGAGGGAGGGTGGATGCCCTCGAAAACAGGCAGAGAGGCAGAGAATTATTTTGCTACGCGAGAAGAGGGAAGACTTCCGACAGTTTTTTGTGTGCGGTTCACATTGACGATTCCGTTCGAGCGATTCGTCAGATCCGAACGTCGATAAACGGCCGATCCCGCAAACGTGAGATTAAAACCGCGAGAATGGGAAAGAACGAAGATGAAAGAAGACACAAGAAGAATGGTGAAGGATGGCGAGAGGAAGACGCTCGTCGTTAACGCGCAGAAACGAGATCTATAGATCGTCTATTCATCTATTCATCTAACGACGATCCAATGTCAAGTTCGCATTTGTGATAATATTTCCAAGATCTTCGGAGGAGAGGGACAATACCAAGAGCTGCAAGAATCGCTATCTTTGAACACCGGAAAATTATCCTCAACAACAACACATCAGATAATTCGAGATAATTCGTCGTAAATACGGGATAAGCAATTCTGCTGAGAGAGTAAATTGAGTGGCCATTTCTTATCTGTTATCGAGATAGGACGACTCGAGGAGGAAATGCGAGAGACATTGTGATCGCGCGAGAGACGAGGAAGAAGGAGGGACACGTGGATGACCAGCGGCGGCCATCTTTCGACGCGCATCCCATTGTTTTCGTCGCGAAACAATCGTCTCATGCTTGCGCGTCTGACTAGGAAATTTCGAAGAAGAATTGGGAGAATCAAGAAAGAAGAGCAAGGCGGAAGATCGGATGACAAATTCGACGCAAAGGATCGTCAAGAGACCAAGATGCGGATGATCGAAGATCCAAGGACGAAGACTATGACGCTCGGGAAAGACAATGTAACGAATAAGGTGAAGTTGGAGGCTTCCTGGAAGCTGTTCGCTTAAATCGCTCGATATTATTGTCGAGAGGAAGAAAAAAAAAAAGAGAGAAGAGTCATACTTGGAAGGTGTTAGAGCGTAAACTGTTTGTATCGTACTTTGCTTTGCACATTTATAATACCGATGAGTTTTTCGAAGAAAGAGCTGTGAAGCAAAAGAACTAAAGGGGGTTCGACAAAGAAGAAGAAGTGCAACGGTATGGAGAAGTGGGAGCGCGAGAGTGGAAGAAGACTAAGGAAACGCAAATTTCTCGGGTGCGTGTGATCGTCAAGATACGGAGCGAAGAGCGGAGCAGCAAGTATATATGAAAAAAGCTCTCCGTTCGTTAGCAAGAGCAGTATCTTGAGTCTGAATGATTGTAGTGGGTCTCAGGATTTCCAAGAAGAAAAAGAAACGGACCAGAAAATGTCTTTTTGAAAAGGCGCCAAAAAAAAAATTATAAGTGCAGATGAAACCAATGAGAGAGAAAGCGGGCATGCGTGAACGTATGAAAGAGGCGAGAAGTGTCGAGGGCAAGAGACTGAGGGAGAGAGAATGAGGGGAGGAAGGGAGAGAGAGAGAAAGAGGAAGAGAGCTTAAGAGAGAAGAAGTGGAAGAGAAGACTGAGAGGGGTCGAACGATTTGGCGTGTAATAGTGTCCGATCGATTTCGAGGATGTGGTAAACCAGGAGAACAGAAAGCAGGCGGAGTTTCGGTTCCTCGGCCACAAGTCGTGGGAAAACCCCAAGCGGAGAGTCTTTACGCAAGAGAAAAGCCGGGGAGTTTTAACAGAACTTTCCGTTTCCGTGACTTCCAGAGTATATTTCAGCGCAGCGCAATTATACAGCCACTTACACGGGGACGGAGTTCACGTATTTCTATGACTATGTGAGTCGCTTATATATTACGGGAGGCGCACATATTCATATCATTGTTGAACGAAGAAAGAAAAGGAGATAAAATAAAAAGTAGAGGAGTGAGGAGGACAAACTGCGAGTGAAATCAGAGAAGGATCTCTGATGACGGAGATAAGACAGAAATAGAAGGAGATAAGTTGCGGACTCGCCTGACGAGTTCGTGTAAATAGATGTGTGCTGCCGCTTTAAAAAGAAGACACGGAAGAATCCTTGGAATCTACATATTCAAGAGGAGAACGGAATCAACATCTTGCCGTTCACGTAAGAAGCGAAGAAGGAAATCATCAGGATGGAGTAGAAGAAATTTTCAATTATTTTTTTTCACTTATATCCCATTCCCTTATTAAAAGGAAAAAAAGATTCTTTGAATCGATTTAAGAATTCTAACACGTGACTTTTGACCGTCTTCAAGATTTGCAACATATTTCACGGGAGAATCGCTTTTTTCTTTGTTTCCTCCTCATCTTGTATGTCCAGTTGTATTCTACTTAAAGATTCTTCCGTATAATCCTTCATTATCATTCAGATATATATATCAAGTTCCATCACGTTCACATAAGCCTGGACAGGGGGGGGGTTTTTAGTGGGTAGGCGATACACGTATGTCGAATCCCACACACCTCGGAGTACGGACTCCGGGGCGTCTTGCGAAGATTTTCCCCCTCCTACGTAAAACAAAAAAAAAAAAAAAAAGAAACGATATTATAAGTCTGTTTTCTGTGGCCAAACCAGTGTATACTTTTGGAACTTAAAGTGAAGTAGGTATATTTGATATTTGTCGAAAGCGAGAAAGAAAGTTCTAGTGCAGGAACAGATCATATGTAAGCTGATCTTTCGAAAAGGTAACGAACATCTGGAAGAGACGTGCAAACTGTTCTTTTCAGGACAAATTTTCAATATGTCTGAAAAATAATAAAATGTTCTTCCTAAGTTAAATTATATTCCCTTTTCAGGATATTGCTGTGATCGATTGCGGAGACAGGTACTTATATAGTGTTTAATAATATTACATTATTTATATGAATTGTACAAAGTTTCAAAATAAATCTCAATATTTTTAAATTGAATTTAATATGTATATTTAATAGATACCCAAAATTTAATTTTTTCCATTTTTTAATAAATTTCAGCATGCAAAAAATTGTGAAAATTCTTTATTGTACCTTTGTATAAAATTTGTATAAAAATATGAATTGAACTTTAATCTTGTTTGATTCTTTGAATTTGTAAATATTTTCGATCTTAAAATAATTTAGTATAATAACAAAGTTTTATGTTATCAAGATTAGTTATCATTTCTTATCTATAAAGGAAAATTTAATATATTGTGATATAAAGATGGTTCAAAGTTGATTGAACTAGTGGTTCCAATTTATTTCGGTATAAACATTTACATACATATGTGCAACATATAAAACATACTCGTACATAGCGATGTGTCAGTCCATTCAGCAAATGGCGCAAGCAATTGCGTCAATCAGAACTACGTTCAAAATAAGTGGCGTGGAAATTTCCATATTTCAACATTCGCACGAACATCTCCAATAGCTAGCATATCTCTACAAAAATAAGACATTTATGATCTTTCGAATGTATAATCTTTTCCTTAATTTTTAGTAATCTTTTGTATTAAATAAATAACTTGATATATGTATATTTTTAGTGTGTTATAAGATTATTTAAAAAAAACTGTTCGACCTTCAACTATGATGTGGTGATGTACGCAAATTATAATCGTATAAATATGTAAATATTTTTAATTTTTTTTATAGATAAATTGTTTCTTTTTATAGAGAAAAACATATCAGGAAAACGAGCTCTGTTGTACTTATTTTACTTAGAATCAACAAAAAAGAGAAATGTTTGAATGATGAATCATCCAGATTAATTATCTTACCTCTTGGAATTTATACATAAGCTGCTGATACTTTCTTTCCCAGTCACCTCAACTTTCGCATACGTTACAGGTTTACCATCTGTGACGTTATAGAATTTTACACACGCGCCTGCTCCGTAAACTGCGAATATGTCTTGATTGCCAATCATCCATGTTAATCCCACAATTGTATTGTCCACGGAAATGGTTTGATGACTGACATGCTACGTTCATATAACACAATTATGTAATGTCAAAGTTATACTTAAAAAATTAAAATTAATATATAATAAACATTTTTGTAAAAATTTGACTATTATCTCACTTTTTCCCCTTCTATGCTTATTATTAGGATATTTTAGAAAATGTTTATCTCTGGTATTTTTATCTCTAATCTTTTGAATAAGTAGGTATTGTTCGCAGAACAGTCACGTTTTGCCAAGAATGACGAATTCTTACGTGAATATCAGGCATTGAAAAAGCAGACTCATGTTTCGCTTAAATACTTGTATACTCAAAGATAATATTCGTGCAAGTAATTGTAAAATATAATTAAATAGAATTCTGTAGAATTTTCTATTTCTTTAATTTTATAATATTTTCCACACGTAGATGCTATTTATATGCCAGAATTTCTTTTAATTTACGTGACTATCATTTTTAATCTCTATATTCCATTACAGAAAAACTCGATTGAAATAAACAAAGATGTCAAATAATGTTTCTTATTTCTATAAGATTAAAATCGTAATTAGCAAGGCTAAAACGTGATATATATGGAAGTTTACCTCGTCAAGATTGTATATACGAATTTCTTTATCCGTGGCGCTGCTGACAAATAAATTGCGTAACGGTGAGCACTTAATGCAGGTAATGCTACCTCCATGTCTTTCATATTCATCGATTACAGGATCTATAAGCGTGGCATCTCCTGAAATTAATAAAAGTCTCTTGTTTACGGTGAAAAATCGTATTACATTATATGATCCTGTTATTAATAGATGCGAACCTTCGATAGGAGTTATGCTGTCCAAGCTACATTTATAAATTCCACCGCATAGTGTTCCAACGATAAATATACTGGGGTGCTTCGGTGAAAAATCGAAGCTTGCGATGCACAATCCTGCTTCTGCAGCGCGTTCGCTACCTCCGGCGCTGCGTGGCCTAGCATTTTCCACCGGATTACGTTCCTTGACTATTTTGAATCTATAATGCAATAGAGATTGCATAAACGGGATTGCATATATAATTGAAATAATCGATTAAATAGCCAGCAGTACGCACCGTTTGTGCAACTGAACGGTTGTGAAGTTAGCCGTCACTTTGTGAATCAGTATGTATCCATCTCTGCTGGAACTCAACAACAGGGTCACGTCGTTCACGGATCTTGGTCTCCAGCACACTTGGGACACGCAGTCGCCATGCGTGCATACGTGCATAGGTACGACGGAATCATCGTTCCTGAGATTCCAGATTAATACATCCCCTTAAGAAATCATACAAACATTTGTTAAATATATGTGACAGCGAGATGTGAATTTTGTTAATATTGCTGCTAATTGGAATTAACCTTCTACCGACAGTTGGGATCCTGTAAAGTACTATCAACATTTTCTAAATTTTTGATAAATTTAAATTAAAAAATAAGTAAATTAAAATCCAACTTCTACGATGATAAAACTCGTTAAAGCCTTGACTGACAATTAAGAATACAAGATTTTTTTCAGATTCTTATAAAATCCAAAAAATTTTCTTTGTTTCTTGATCCCTATTGCTGACAGAAGGGTTAAAAATCATGTTGCTGTCGGCGGGTCAAAGAAATTTACAATTAGATAATCCGGCTGCGAGGATAGAGGGTTCTGTTGGGTGATAACACAGCGTTGTAATACATCCATTCGTTTCTAACGTTCTAGTAGGCACGTCTATAACATTATTTTCAGTTGTGAGATTGTATAACTGGACTGTAGAAAGATGATCGCACCATGCTTCGTGATAAGTATGACTGAGGCCTACTGCTAACGTTCCACCAACGGTGCTCCAAGATAAGTCACTTATTTTAATCTAAAAAGCATTTAATCATTTAAACTCGTATACGAGTTATTTAATTTTATTAAAAAGATATACCTGAGTGTCTGGTTCCTTCGGTGTGCTTATTTTTTTTAATAACTCTATATTAGCGGATGATGCTTCGGTTACATTTGGATTATAGTCATCAAAAGCATTAGTAGCATAAGCTTCATCAAGAGCCTCCAGGATCCCTGGTGTGACTTTTTTCATAAACTTTGCCAGTTTATCATAATCCACTTGTACATCTGTTTTTTGTCCATTTGCTGTTTGAATCTGAAATTAATAAAAATGAATGTGTTGAAATAAAATAATGAAAAAAAAAACAAAGATATTTATTTAGATACAGTGTTAATTTTAGACATCTATGCAATCTACTTGGCACTTACACAATGCTTGCAAGCGTATTTATTTTTGTTTTACACTAATAAACAAAAATGAAATTATTTTAAAAACATTGCAAGTGTCAAGTGGAACTAAGCCTATAAGAATTAAATACAAGATGTAGATATAAAGAAGCTGTTACAGTTTCTTGACGTTTTACACGTTTTTTCAAGAAGTTTGTCTTACTAAACAAAATCTTCTAAAAATTTTGGAATTCAAATAAAAACCTTAATAACATACCCCAATACTTCTTGTCTCTGTGGTTTGCGTTTCATCAGCGGCATAGACTATCTCTGTTGTTTGAACATTTGCGGACGTTTCCAATCTAGTAGAGAATGATATGATTGCGTTATTAATTAGAATCAAGGATTATTTATATACACGTATAAATTTTACAACAATAATTAGAATTACAGCTCACCTCGCAGTAGACAATTCCGAATTGAAGCTCACAACGTCGAAGGATTTGGTGCTAAACATTTTTGTTGATCAACCCTTTTTGTAATTTCTGTCTTTTTTATTAAGTATTCTGATTTATGTATAATTAAAAAAGTTATAAATTATGCTCTTTAAGGACACCCGATATTCGATTGTCACTAACGCTATTGAGGTGTATATTTATGTGGCATCAGCATCAGCTGTTAAACCGTTCTCGCCATCTATACTACGTTGGATGCAATGACTACGTACTAACTTATAAAATCAGATGTATAAAATTTCTTAACCGATAACATAGGTTAGATTGAAGCAAGTAGCTTTCGCATCGTCATTTGAAGGAATATACTATATTTTGGTGTGCTTTTCACAGTGTTTTGAAAAGTTTTGAAAAATGCATCATATTATATAATGTAAGAATAACGTTGAATTCTTATTTAAAAAATTTTAATCTATTTATTAATATTTTAGATAAATAAATTATTTATATGTTTTTTTTTTCAAATTTGTATATCATTTTTTTAAAGCGTCGATTTCTCATTACTTGTATTCTTATATGTAATAAATATATTATTTTTTGAATATAATATTTCGTCTTATTCCTCAGCAAACGAAAATGGATTGAAATGAATTGGAAATCTGAATCCGTATTTTAAATCCATAAAAATTTTAAGAAAATCCATTTTAAGAAAATGGGACATTAAAAGAAAAACTTTTTTTTATTCAATTGGATTAAAAAACTACATTTCTTATTCAGAATTTTAAATTAAGCAGTATTCACGATACATACAAAATACTACATATTATTATTTTTAGATTGAAAAGCATAGAAATATATTCCATGTCATTCGTATAAATGAATAAAAATGCATTCAACATTGAAAAGGAATCATTTTAACATTCATGAATCCGTATTTCTGAAAATCTGAATCCATTTTAATCTATTTCAATTCATTCTCGTCAATTCTTTGCTGGATCGATATATGTATATACAATTATATTATGTACAATATATGCATTATATGATATATACATATTATGTATATGAGAATGTATATATGAATTTTATGAATATGTCGTATTTTTATTAAAATCACTTTGCATAAGCATGGCAAAGTGAATAATTAATACTCATCATTATAGTACTACTTTTTCCATTTATTTGAATTTATTTAAGTCATAGAATATCGTATATATATTTAATTTCTTTCTGTTTTGAAGTTTGAAGCAGAGTTTTATGTATGTATATAAAATCTAAAGATGACAAGGCATATTTGTAATCTCGTTACTTTTCTTATTATCGTTACTTTATTATAATAAGGATTTGATAATGAATTTTTCTTAGGACTGTAACACGATAACGTATTGGTATTGTATACGTATCAATATTGGAAAGTTGATTATTACTTGATAACAGATTTCAGAAAGCCACTTATATAGTGAAAAAATTAATTTGGCATTTGCATTGTTTACTCGTAATTCGGGCAACACACAATATTCATAAAATATCTAGAAAATATTTTTAAATATTTATAAAACTTATGTCGAATATTTTGTAAATATTTTTGTAGTTTTAGATTGCACAGATAACTCATAAAAAGCAGAAATATCTGAAATACATTATAGAAATAACGTGAAAATATCACATATCTCAGATATATATATTTTTAAAGATATAATGTAGTTGAGACATATCTGCTGTGTGAGATTTATTATAAATATTATAAAATATTGATTGTAAAATGTTGTAGTAAATGCTACGAAAATATATTCAATAAGAAATTAATAAAATAAAAAATATATTTAGTTTTATTATAATATTTTATTATAATATTTAAAAAAATGAATAGTCTCATAAATATTTATCATAAATATTCTGTGCTATCTAGATATGTAACGTAATTTGTTATAAATTACTTTTTTGAGTAATTAAACGCGTGATGATAACACGTTACTTTTCAAAATCTTAGCGTTTAGTTGCATTTATTATTACAGTCATAAAGAATTGCAACGCCATTATCAAATCATTACTACAAAAGTAACAGTTAAAGCATATAATCTATAATTATATATAATTATATATAAAATTATATAAAAAAATTGACGTATTTTATATTTAAATTTTCATAAAATACGTTCATATATGTAACATTTTTTTCTCGTGTTACTTTATCTGCTATCCCTGAATAAAATCTATAATTGTTATTCATCTAAGTGGAACTTCAATAATCTGCAATTAAGTATGAAAAAAATTAAAGATAATAGAAAAAAAATCCGGATAATTAGTTTTATACAGTCATTTTTTAATAAGAAACGTTATTCGATTACATCTAAATTATCTTTTTTAAAATTCATTATTTTCTAAAATAATCTAGTTAACTCACAGAAATCGAGTGTTGTATTCAAATATTATATAAATCTAAAAATCCTTCCTCGATTACTCGAATGTAACATTTTTCATTAATTATTAATTATTTCAATAAATTGTTACACTAAATAAATTTTAATTATCAAATTTTAATATAAATTTGATTAAATACAGTTATATTTAATGTAAATATTTATGAAATATAAATACTGGTATTTAACTTGTTTAATATCTATGATAAATAAATGTTCAATTATCTAATCTTTTGTGTGCTTATTATACATAAAATTTTTTTATTATATGAACGACTCAAAGAGAAACATTAATATGTAAAATTTACTATTTTTGTTCTATTTGTTTTATTTTTTTTTTATTTCCTTTAGGCTTTTAATAAACGATGAAATAATTTTATCAAAAGCTGTATCTTCTACGTCTTTTGCAGTTAATAAAATTCTTTTGTCTTTCTAATTTTTTTCTCAGTTCTTATATCTGTGTCATGGTAACTGATTAAATGTTTCTCTAACTTTATTGTTTCCCAAAATATGTCATAAACATGATTACAAGAATTACATTTTGTCGTACAATCTTTTAATTTAATATATTGCCATATCCAGTTACATTGGCTTTTTTTTACAATATCTGTTATCTTCTTTGAATGTTCCAATTTTAAATGCTTCTTAAATATTGTTGGTGAAGATGCAACAGAACAAATTTCCTTGCAAAACTTACATTTTATCTTATATCCTTCTAAATATGTGCAATATGACCTTATACATTTGTATCTACTATCATTTTTTATATTTTCTGCTATCTTTTCTGGATGTTTTGCTTTTATATGCTTAATTAATACTCTCGATCCATTCAAACTTTTATTACAAATATTGCATACTTTCGTACATTCGTTAAATTTTAAATTGTGTTGCTTTTTGCATTCGCGTGGTTTTCTGTTGCATTCTTTAGCACTTTCATATTGCTTTAAATGATATTTTAAATTTTTTTCTTCATTTGCAAAAGTTTCTTGACAAATTTTACATTTTGCCTTGAAATTTTTTAATATAGTATAATACTTGAGCACACGATTACATTGGCTATCACTTTGTTTTGCCATTACAATCTTCTTAGCGTCATAAACTTTGTGTTACTAAAGATAAGGCCTTTTGATGGAGAAACGTTGGAATAAGATACCCAGAAAAGATCGAAAAGAGATGTGGCTCTTTGTTAAAAAATAAATATTAATAGGATAGAGCGAGGCTATTTCATCCCCATGTGTAAGATAGTTATTGTAATGTATAAGATAGTTATATATATATATATATATAAAGCACGTTACTGTTAAAAAAGATATTGTTTATTGTCGTAAATTTTTTATTACTTTAAGGTTGAAAATGATGGAATAGCTCCATTCTACCCTATACATACAATTAATTTAACAATTACATTATAAGTTTATTTTTTTTTGGTTGAATTATAGCGTATATTAAAGCTACTGTAGACTATTCTAATCTAAAATGCAAAAGTGAGATATCTCAATTGACAAAATGCCCTATGTGAATTTTATCAAATAGCATAATAAAATGTATTGAATATTTCGCGATTTAATTCATTTCTGTATTTTTATTAAACGTACATCTTTATGTCAATTTATGTACAATGGCTTTAAAGTGCACTGAGTGCGCACTAGTTCTGCCAATGAAAAATGCTATTAGTATACTCGTTATATACACTCGTTGTATTTATATTTGAAATTTAGTAAAAGTAAGAAAAATTTTGTGCAGACCAGTAAACCGATAAGGAATAAGTCCCCCATTTTTGTTTGCGCTTTATTTTTAATTATTCAAATACTATTATTTTTAATTCATAATTTAATTATTATTTTTAATTTCAACATATGATTTTTTTAACCAAAAACAAAAATTAATTAACCTTCTATAGACCGAATTTTTTCATGACTATAAAAAAATTTATGTAACGTGAAATCAAAAAATCAAAATACTAATTAACAATAAATTCAACAGTTTCAACGATTTTATTATAACAATTATGGTTTTATAACTTTAAAATAACAACGTTTGCACTTGTGTGTATAAAAGTTTAAGTATGGAATTCCATAAAACAGTTTATACTTGGCATTAAACATAGGTATACGTTGCATTTCGAACATTTTATTTTTTGAACCCTTTTGTACCCCGGCTTTTTGCAGCGTCCCCTTTTATCCGAAAACATTAGCCAATGTGCTATTTCATCTTTTGCATGTCTTTTAATTTCTGGAATAATTGCATTTGATCTCCTTAAATTAAATAAATTAATAAAATATCGATATATACTAGTATGTGATTTGAAAATTACATGAGTCTATAAAGAGTTAAAGTCAGTATTATTCTAAATTTACATAAATGACATAAGTTTATTAAAAATTTAAGTTAAAACGACATTAATGTTATTTCTTTAATTTATATAAACTTTTATATTTTTTCTTAAAAATAAGATTTTACATATATATAAAAAGATATTTTTTTTACTTATTTTTGTATAATAATAATATTGTTTGTTGTTGTAAATTTTTTAATAATCCTTAAATCAACAATTATCAGGTGCATGACTGCGAAATATAATTCTGTGTACCTAATTTAAACAATTTTTGCATCTTTTTTTACATTAACGAGATTAATGTTATTTCTAATTTTTTTTATGAATTAGATTATTAATTTTCTTTATTGAGACAAAAGACTTTTCTTTACAAATTGAAGATAATAATTGATTTTGTCCCAGATTGTTCTATTATAGCAATTTTTTAAAAATCTGTTATAAAATTATATAGTACATTTTTAATATAATAAGTTTTTAAAAAATATCGTATGCAATTTGTTATCTTTTATAAATTAATATTAATTAAGCATATAAAAATTCCTCTGTTTTTATTTTATTTCAATTTATTATCTATATATGACCACTAATTAGCATTTTCAGTCTAAATAATAATTTAAAAAAGTAGTAAAAATATAATAACAAAATAAAATAATACAATAATATAACAAGTAGAATAATGATTAACAACACTTTAATTTAAGCTTTAATTTCTCGTGAATATTTTCGGTCTACTATTACTGTCAACATATAATTGAAAATATTTCCTCAATGTTACTTGTTTCTTTCCTCGAAATATTTGACCCCATATAATCATGATAGTTATGATATTTCCGGTCTCTTTGATTGACAGAAAATTCTACTTGCAAATGCCGCGTTTTGGATTACAGAATAATCCGTCAGCGCAAGGACACAAGATGTAGTGAATATCTTTAACAGCGATTTCCGAAGTGTCCGGGTAAGTCAAATTGGTCGTAATAGTCTCAGCGTTTACTCGGCATTGTTCACCTTTCTGTTGAAATGGCATACAAGTCGGTTTTGTGTACCTTGTAGGCCCTAAAAGGAATTAATAATACTTAATGCACCTGTTAAGAGTTCGAAATGTATGTATTTCTTTAACCGAAAATATGTATCTAGTATATTTATGTTCCTTCGTTATTAGAATGTTTTAAAAATTTCTATTTTATATATGTATATGTATAAAATTCCTTCTTGTAATATTAATATATTGTATATATATATA
>NW_017304842.1:412493-425230 GCF_001594115.1 Trachymyrmex septentrionalis
TTATGCACAAATTATTTATGATAATTATTTATTATAAAGTAAAAATAAAAAATTAATTTATTATTAAATAAAAGAGATACTTGTTATACATGTAAATAATAAAACGAGAGTTAATAATCTTTACTTAAAGTTTGTTCGCGTCGTATGCTCCAGTATGCTCCAATGTGCTCCTGCTATAGCTCCTACTCACTTCAACGAGCGTGTTAGAGTGAATAAATGTTATATATAATAGATTCATTTTAGAGCATGTTAAGGGCATGCGACGCGAACAAACCTTTAAAGATTCTTGGTTGAATTGCCGAATTCGTTCATGCAGTAAGTCTACAAACGCGCAATTAAAAGCTATTAATGAACGTAATAACGGGAGAAATGTTATAAGAATTATAATTAGATCTGTGTGTTAAATGAAATATTTCTTCCGTAGGACTTCCTCGCGGAATTTTCACGAAAGTCGGCCGTGAATTTTCGATCCGTATGCGTCATCGCGCGCAAAAAGACACGCCACTGCCGCCTACGAATCTCCTTGCGCGAAACAACAGACACGAACATATTACGAACCTGTCGTTATGAATCGTGGTCCACTACTTGCCGACACTGCTCGACGTATGATTGCGCGAACTGATGAGCGCATCGTTTTATACCGCTGCATTCTCTCCGCGTTCTGATCTGATGGCGTAAAAGGACGTGTTTCCGTGTGCGAGATGTCCGATCAGGAACAATCGTCGAATGAAGCAGCGATTTTTTTAGAGCGATCGAGTTTTGACTTGTCGACTGAGAAACTATCCTTTTGAAAATTGCATTTTTAACAGTCCCTGAGAGATTTTTATTTTCTATAAAAAGCCATACATATGATGTCTATTCTGATCGATCAAGATATATGCATGTTAATAAAATAGCGATAGACAATTTATTGAAAGAAAAAAAATAAGAAAGATAATAAAACACATATGTGTGTATGTGTATGTATGTGTAAAGAATTAGTAATACATTTAATGCTTCCAAAATAAATCTTCCTTAAGTGCTATTAATCAATCAACGTTTTTTTTTACTTTTCTCCCTTTTAGGGATTATTAGAAACTCCGCTATTTCTCAATAAATTAATGAAGATATAAGTATACACGAAATATCATTATTTAATATTTACTTTTTTTATGAGAAATTTCTTTTTATGCATTCTTTCTGCATTTAAATTTATTCAAGTGACTTGCATTCTCAGGAAGTTGTTTAATAACCTAACTGGGGATGAGTTGAACATGATACAATGTACTTTTTCTATTTTTATTTGTAATAACTTTTAAAAACTGTTAGAAGTTATATAATAACTATATTGTTTTAGTTATAATAAATGCCTTCTATTTAATGATACAAATCGACACAAGTATCGTTTTGTCATTGTTAGATATTCACGGAATGCAAAGAATGATAAAACGACATTTGTGTTGACTTGTGTCACTAAATGGAAGACATCAATTGCAATATTTATTGTAAAACTATTATTTTATAAAATAGAAAATTGTGCTACGTTAGACATACAGCACATGTTTGCGTGATAAACAAAATTGATAAATTTATTGTTAATAAAATTATGTTGTTAATAAATAATCTTTATATTTTTTCTCTCGTTTGTAGAATGTAAGCACGGACTTCTATAACTCTATTATGTACCTACATTCATTTGCGTGTGTGTGAATCACACTCTTAATATAGATTGGATGTACCTGACAATGAACAATATATTAGATGGACTAATTGAAATGCTCAAAGACATTAGTGGGTCACACGCTGATTACGTCTATCGTTACGCAATCGAGTATTCGGAGTTTCCAGAATGCAAATTAATAAGTTTGCCAATGTGAGGAAAATGATTTCTGAGAAATTTTAAAGATATCTGCGCATTTTTTCTTCAAGACAAGTTATCTAACATATTTATTGTAACTTTGTAACATCAGTTTCTTAATCGCGCGTAAAATTTCTGCATCTCCAAATTATGCTGTCTTTTTGTACAATTTGCCACAACGAAAATTTATTTATCAAAACTGTAGTTATAATTATATATATATTTCGAACATTTCTTCGAGTCTATATAATTCTTGGTTTATAGTCCAAGCATCGGAAAACTAATGCGCAAATACGTAATACATTGTTTTCTAATATTGTCTATATCTGCAGGCAATAATAATTATAGAAGAAAGACCAGCTGCAAGGTATATGCGTGTATATCCTATGTTGCAAAACACTTACACGAGCATCAGCGTTTATCACGACTTGCATAATTATGTATATACCTAGATGAAAGATTATTATAACTACAAATGAGCATATACATATTATGTATGTACGTCGGCTGATGATGAGTTAAAACTCATATATATATGTATAGAAATATGGCAAGAATTTAACATATACATTGTATTAAGTATATAATAAATTACTTACTATTAATATTAAATAATTTATTATATATTTATTTAATTACATTATACATATATTTCATTTAAAACTAATAATTTTAACATTTTATTATACATAATATTTTAATATTATTTAATAATGTTGATTAAAAGTAACGTTTGTAAAATAGATCGGATTAATTATTAAGTTAATTAATTACACGATAACTTTCCATATTTATCATAATTTTTGGTCTTGTCACATCAAGCTAGAAGTTTATAATTAATTATAACTTCTCCTAAGCACGAAATATTGCAGCAATATTGCAGTAATATTTTAATACTGTGTAATATTGTAAGGGCCTGCGCACAATAGAACAAATATTAGGAACAGGAACAAATATTAAGATTTCAAATTACCAGATATCAGTTATAGAAGAACATGGTTTTTGATAGATTGAAAACTTAATATTCCCATATAGCACAGAAAGCTTGCAAAATGATTGCAGATATATCTTATTACTATGTTGTAATATTGCAAATAAATTACGCAATGTATTTGCAACATTGTTGCGATGTCATAGCATCATAAAAATATCCGCAATATTCAGCAAAATTGCGCTGTAATGTCGTAGCAATCGTAGCAATGTTGCAGTGCAATGCATTTGCAATTATTATTAAAATTATTATTAAAATAGTTCTTTTATTATTATTAAATATAATTCAAAATACAATTTGATATATATTTAAAAAATGCAAAAAAAGAACTAATCAACATATATTTTATATTATACATAATTTTATATATAATTTCATATAATTATTATATTTTATACTTAATTGCAAATATTTTATATTCAGGTATATACAAGGTGATCCACTTAAATCGATTATCTGAAATATCTTGCTTATTTTTGATAATTTAACAAAATTTGTTTAATGAAAGTGGAACGGTTTCGAAGAGGACGTATTTTGGTTACGTTCTTTTTTTAGGTGAAGACACCAAAAGATATAAAGATTACCTCCACTTTTTTAAATGAAATTGTATAATTTTTTTACACAATATAATTTCTCTAATTATTCTGTATATAAAAATATTAAGATAGTGATATCTCAAAAATCAACAGTTTATGAGATATTTTACACTTTCCTGTGACACATATTGACATAAAATGTCATATAACTCGTGAACTATTAACTTTTTGATAATCGTATCTTAATACTTTTATGAATAGAATAATAAGATAAATCAATTAGTGAAAGGAAAACACATAGTTGCTTAAAAAAAATATGTATGCACAATAGATAATTTTTTAAATAAGCAATTATGATTAATATAAAATTATATCTGAGCAATTCTTTCTCATTTTTTTAATATAGATTTTTCGTGAAAGAAACAATGCAAAATTTATTCTTTTTTTGTTTTCTCATAATTATTTTTTTTTTCTTGTCTCAAACAGTAATTTTAGAAAAAAAGAAGGATATATGGAAATATTTTTCGTATTAATATAATTATACTAAGCAAACGAGAATGGATTAAAATGGATTGAATTTTTTTTCTATTCCAATGTGTATTTTAAATAGTAAATACTTTTTTTAGATTTAATTAGATTTAATTGGATTCAATTAGATTCAATTGGATGCAATTAGATTGAAAAACTGCATTTTCTATATTCAAAATTTTGAATTAAACAGTACCCATACAGCACAGAAAAATTGCAGAAATATTGCAGAATGATTTCATTGGAACATTGCAATATTGCATGGTGGTTGCGAAATGTTGCTGAATCATTGTTGCAAAATTCCAACAATATTAAGATGTTCGTTTTTTATTATATTGCAACAAAATGTTCCAGCAATATTGCAATGTAATGTATTTGGTAAATTTTTTACAAAGATTCTAAAATGAAAATTATTTCTGTACATATATCTCACTAACTTTAATTTTTCTACAAATCGCATTTCTAGTGATATGTGCTTTCCAAAAGCAATTTTTTATGATAAAACCATAAAATATTCCAATAAATATAATATTAATTCTGGAGAATAAATTTAAATTTCATAAGGATAAAGCACATGTATGTGTGTACCTCAAACAAACTACAAATATTATATCCACAATAATATAATAATACAGTCGCTTGGTAAGTTAATCATAGATTAAATTAATCGCAGTGATTCTTTTTAATTCCAATCACTCCAAGTCAATTAAAATCGATTAAAAAATGACGGTATGAAATTTATCAATAAAGTTCGGACGCTGGTTTATTCTTGCGTCCACACATCAGGCATATATACATCATCGATCACATAATTAATATTTCAATAAATCGTTTTCAGCAGTTTAATTGCTTATCATCTTATCCGATAATGATGCATTGATTGTATCCAAACTCAATATTATATAATCTGTTGATTTCATATTTAAAATAAATATAAAACTTAGCTAATGAAATAGCCGTCAAATAATATATCAATAAATGTTTTATTTAAATATAAAATAAATTATATTAATTATTATATCATAAAAAAGGCTGTTAAACTAAAAGACTGTACTACATAAATATTACATAAAAACTTATATTTTTATATTATTATTATTATAAACTGTAATTAAAGAATTACAGTTTTGCAACGTTTGTGCAATATTATAAGCATATTACTGATATTACTGATATTTCGCAAGGTATATTGTTAATTTATATTTCTGTAATACCTTTGCAATGTTACATTGCAATCTGCAATATTGTAACATTGTAGCAAAGTTGCTTTAATTTTCTGTGCTGTATGGGTTACTTCATTATTTCTTTTCAATGTCGTATAATATCCATGTACATGGATATTATACCCAGCGACGAACTAGGATTATATTGTTTGTTGCTTCCCTGAAAAAATAACTTCTGATTGGCTATATATATTACAAAGGTGGGTGATGAAACAATAAATGTTTCCCGTAGTAGATACATTTGTGTGATTATATTTGTATAGAAAGTTTAATTCATAAGTTTTATTTATGTGTATTGTATTTAATGCAATTATAGTTACTCATTAAGTGCTCCTGTTTCTTTTATATATTCATGCAATTGATGAATAGATAAATTTGACGAGTTAGATGGAGCTTTTTTTGACGTTTTTCTTTTTCTAGAATTATATCCCTGTTTACATCGCTATATGAACTGCTTTCATTATTTATTGCTTTATTTGGACTTGGACAAAATATCCTATATTTATGTAAGGAATGATTTAAAAAGCGATAAAAAATGCAGTAGAGATATTATTTTCAATTATGTATATTACTCCACTATGGACAAAGTATCAGTTTTAAGAATCTTATTATTCGAATATTTAAAAGCAATATATAGATTGTAGCAATCAAATTCAAATATTCTATCAACCTAATCATTCTTGAGAAAAATTAAAATGATCGAATATTATTAGTTCTTCTTATACGTAGTATGTTTGAATTCGGGGATGTATTTTGTACTCGATAAAACTACAAAATATAGGTATATGTATAAATAGTACGAATCAATGCGTCTTTATATCGTATTGTATTTCCTGACACGCATGTTTGATAAGTTTTTTCATAAATGGATACCCTAGTCTTCGTTACATTTTCGTTGATTAATATTGATAGTTTTATTACAAAAAGTTTTATATTCTTCAATATATTTATGAGTTTTTTTTTTATATTTGGAGTATACTTACATGTGAATGTTTTTTAAGTGTTCTTTTAAATAATTTACATTTGTGCGATTAATAGTTTTTTTTATATATTTTGCATGTTGCATTTGAAACGTTTTTTAAGATAAAATATACCAAGTCCAATAGAAATTCATGTTTTTCTTCTATTCTGCTGTTAATTTGTCTGGATGTGTCTCTACCAAATGCTTACATAAATTCGCTAAGCGATTGATATCTATAATGAATTTTTCCTTACAATGATTATATGTTATTTCATTACTTCCACTTTTGTATAATGTCACTTTTGTATAATGTCCAAGTATCGTCCAGCGACGAACTGGGATTAAATTGTCTCCCGCTTCTCGTTCCATTATAACCGTTCAGTACAAAATATTAGTGACTAATCAGAAATGGTATAGAAACGATGCGAAAAAATGTTTGCAGAAATTATTTATAACAGATTACAGAGATAAGTACATATGATTCCTTGATGGAACATTTATATAAATATTGATGTTTATAAATTTCGAATCTATTTTAATACGCGTGCGTGCGTGCATGAGTGCATGCGAGTGTGTGTATGTTATCATATTTGGCCTCAAAATCACATTTCTTATGTACTCCACAAAATTCATAATTTTAAATCAACGCCTCAATTAGATCAAACTTTACCAAATCCTTCAGAGAGTCGTGTCTCGCAAATAACCTAATCCATGTGATTTTGAAATTTTTTTAAAAATTGAAATTGGATACAGAACATAATTATTCTTTAAAAATATTGACGTGAGGATAAACAAATTTAATGCATTTATCAGATAATTTTATTATAAACTCTATGTACAAAACATTTTGTAACATCTTGAAAATTTTTTGATATATAAAGAAGAAAGCTAAAACTCTCAAAATAGTCGTTTTTCCATTTTGAGATGTAAATATAACTCTATAATTTAAAAAAAGATTTAATAACAGAAAAATAAAATAAATAACAGAAAAATACAATGGAAATAATTAAAAAAATTATCCATAATAAATAAATGATTTATGATTTTACACAGTGAACAATGACGGAAATAACTCCTTAACCTAGAACTTGAAAACTAGCCGAATGTGCTCGACTATTTAAAAAAAAGTTCAGAAAAAACGGGCGTCTGGTTATCCTACTTGAAGTAACTACTTATAACGAAGTTACGATTAGTGTTACCTTTCTCGTTGTCAATAACTCTAATAAACTGTATTCTTTTTTTCATTTATATCTCCGTAAATTACATTATAGTTACATTTTATTACTATTGATAACTAAATTAATATATATTTAATTCATGATATCTGCTAATTAATACAAACGAAGCTATTTCAATGTATTTATTTTTTTTTTGATTGAATCTTTTTTTAAATTATAGAGTTATATTTACATCAAAATGAAAGAACGATTATTTTAAGAGTTTTCAGCTTTAAAGTTCATTCGGTACAATTTTTTCTTTCCAGAGATATTAATTTAAAAATAACCATAATGTATAATGTCTATTTCACATTATTTTTTTATTTAGTATGATTCGAGTATATAATGAGTCCAAAAAGTATTCGTGCTCAGAAAATACTTCATAAAAAGCTTTATTTTTAGAAAGTAAATATTATCCAGCGAGAAATAAATCGAATTCATGTTAAATCGATATCAAGACGGTAATCTCAATACCACTTTTGATGTAATGATCTTAACCACGTCTATACCACGTCGATGCAAAATATAATTGACGCTTATTTTCTTGCTAGGTAATTAACAACTTATTCATAAAGAATGAAATAGACGATATATTTCTCAAATTAAATATATAAAAAAAATGTATTAATTATAGAGAATATATCATTTAAAAAATAAGTAAAAATTAAAAATTGTATAGTGGATGCTCAAAAAATATTTGTACAGTCGAATTAAACTTCTGAAATCAGAAATACGGAACTCATTTGTTTATGTCAGAACAGAATGCATTCATTATGCAAAATTGCTAATAAATGTTTAATTATTTATTTTTTACAAATAAGACTTTTTTATAAAAAATTTCCTTGGCCAAATACTTTTTGCACTTATTGTACTATGTATGATAAATAAATTACTAAGTACAAATGAAATTACTTTTACGCAATACAGAATTAAAACGAAAAAAAATACATATCATTTTCGTATATTACATATGAAAAAATCTATATTAAAATTGAAATATCTTGAAAACAAAAAATCACACCAAAAGAAACCAAGATAAATTTAAATATGAAAAGTGCTTTAATGTAACATTAATGAAATTTTTATACAAATTCGCCGATGCTACAATCTTAGAAAATCGCTCAAATATATAATATCTTATATAATATTATACGAGTTACATAAGATATGTGGTTTACAGAAATAAAAAAAGTTTAAACGCAAATGTTCATTCAATTTCGAAATAGTCAATTCAATCGTCAATAAATGTACTTGTTTTGTACATAATACGTAAATTAACTATGTCTAAAAAGAGGTCAAAAATTTCATGAAAAAATATATTGTCATCTGAATTAAATAATTTTATATATTCTGTCGAATCAGAATCGGAAAAATTCTCCGCAATATGGTTTAATGAAATTGAAGCGTTTGGTGTGAATCTGTTGAGATATAAGTAATGACAAAAATTTAATAATATATTTGGCATTTAACGTAATAATTATATTATACGACAGCTATTACTTTTAAAAAATATTGGATTTAAACATACAATCATTATACAAATTTTTTTGGCGAAAAAAATACTACAAAATTCTACAATAAATTAAGTTATACTACTAAAAATATCAAAAAATAAACAATATCAAATCATATTGAAACTTATTCAATCGCATGTGAAAACACAAGCAATAGAGATAAATGCCTTTTACGGTATTAGCATAATCTTAAGTGCTTGTATAATTTTGTGTGAATTTATATATTACGTATGTAATCCTTTATACTGCGCGCCGAAGTGATTTTTCGGTCTTGAAATGTAAATTGTACTAAACTATCACAATGATATCACGAATTAAGTTGACTACCAATTTAACTCTGATATTACTGCGATAGTTTAATAGAATTTGCGTTTCAAGCATAATGGAAGGGATAATATGATGTGTGCAGTTGAAAGTGTTTCTTTCTAAAACTCTGTCCTCTTCGTCTATAGATTGTCACAAGCAGGAAGCTATCAACACTAAAAAAGCATAGGACGGTATATCTAATCTATTTTTATTTTAAAACTATCTTAAATAATGTCTTGAGATACTAATTCAGTCTTCGGATTAATTTATAACATCTTAAGAATGCACTTATAATATAATCTTAAATGCAAGAATCGACTGAATACCGGCCTATTTCGCGTAAAATTGGTACTGAATCTTTCCTTGTGCAAGGAATCCTAAAGTAAAGTCCGAACTCAGACGAGCTCACTATTTTACAACACATCGATTTATCTTTATGCCACATCAATATCTCACTCGTACTGTGATACACGCAGTCGCACGATTCAGTGTCAATTTTAGTATAATAAATTTGTCGCAATAATAAGTCTAAGTCTATTTCCAAGAACTGTTGTTATAATATTGACATCTTTAACGCCATATTGGATTAAGAAATGATAAAGATTTCAATTTCAACAATTTTTTTTCGTTCTCGACATAATCTTTATTTCACAGATGCTTATTAACGCATATGAGTTAATCTTGGAAATATATTTTAAAATTTATATTATTACTAAGAAATAATTGTTATAAAAAATTATTGCGTTTAATCGGTAATACAAACGATTTTAGGACCTCCTTAAGATCTAACTAAACTGTTAAAAACGTTTATCTCCATTCGTTATGCTTCTTTAACAAATAATTTCTAAACTCTCTTTCTCTATAATCTTTCTCTCTATATATTCCTGAACATTCTATATATATTTCTAAATTTATTTAAGCTACAGCAGACTAAGTACAATGATACATCAAAATTATAATACTTAGAGATAGATTAGAATCCTTAGAATACTTAGATTTTCATAGTATTTCAATAAGAGGCTCATAATTTAAAAAACTATTAGTTATACTATATAGTTAAGCTACAACTATTAGTCAATCTTACAACAAGCGATACAATTTTTTTTGTTGGCTACGTTCAAAATCTCCACTCGAGTACTTTTGTGTACCACTTTGTACTTTTTTAATAAAGTTAACAACAATATTTAATTGTGTTAACAAAAAAAATGAAAACATGATACACAGAGGCATGCAGGTAACATTAATAATCTTTGGTCTACATGGAATATACTTACTTGTGAATTCGTTTTTAGCGTCCTTTTAAATCAATTGCACATGTGAACCTAATTGTTTTACATTCTTTACATGTTGTCTCTGTGTCGCGTTTTATAGTAAAATAGTTCTAAACCCAATGGAATTTAATTTCTTTCTTCTCCTTTTCTGTTAATTTATCTGGATGTGCCTCTACCAAGTCAGCTTCTAAAGTATTTAAGTGGCTAATACATATAATGAATTTTTTTATAACATTGATTGCATTATTACATTTCGTCAATTTGATGTAATGTCCACGTATCCAGCGAATGGGATCAAATTATCTGTTACTTTCATGAAAAAATAATTTACAATTGTCTACTAAATCTACTTATTATAAAGATAGTTGATAAAACAATACAAGAATATTTCATATAATAAATAGAATATATTTGTATTGAAAATTTCATATTAAATTCAAAACATCTATATTATAATTAATAAGAAATTATAATTACTCGTTAAGTGCTCCTGTTCCGTCCGTATATTCAAGTTTTTAAACGTTAGGCTTTTTTTAAAGTTATCTTATTGTTTGTATCCATGTCACTATCTGAATAGCTCTCGTTAATTATTACATTGTCACTTTGAAATGATATCCTACATTTATATAAGGATTTTAAAAAAGTAATAAAAATGCTGTAGCGAAACTATTCTCAATTATGCACACTAATTATTCCACTACATTAAAATATTAAAATTATTTTTTTTTAAATCTTATTATTCAAACTTTGAAAAACGACCAGAATAGTAGCAACAACAATCAAGTAAATTGAAATATTTTATCAATCTAATCATTTGTGGAAAATATTAAAATGATTGAATATTGCTAGTTCTTTTTATACAAGGTGATAGTAAGTTCGAATTTGGAGATACATTTTGTACTCAATAACTACATAACATAGTGTATGTACATATAATACGAATAGTTGTATCTTTATATCGTATTTGTTGATACGCATGAATAACACATTCTTCCATTAATGGCTACCCTAATTATCGTTACATTTTCTTTAGTTAACATTAATAGTTTCACGAATATTACAATTAATTTTATATTTTTTAGTACATTTTATAATTTTTTGTATATTTGGACTATACTTACTTGTGGGTACATTTTAAATATTTTTTTTAATTAGATACTTCTATGTAATTAAAAGATATTTTACATAGGTTGCATATCGCCCTTGAATCACCATTTAAGATAAAGAGATCACAACTAACTTTCACGTCTTTCTTCTCTTCTTCTGTTAATTTGTCTGGATGTGCCTCTGCCAAGTGTTTATGTAAAATACAATATATAAGTGCCGAATAAGTATAATGTATTTATCATTACAATGATTGCATGTTACTTCATTACTTCTGGTTACTTTTATGTAACGTCCACGTATCCAGCGACAAACTGGCATTAAGTTGTCTCCTTCTTTCCTAAAAAAATAACTTCTCTGATTGGCTATACGACTGTTAAGATCATTGGTGAAACAATAAATGAATGTTTCTTGTAATAGGTAAATTATATTTGTGTAGATAATGTTTATTTAATGTTTATGATTTACTTATATGTATTAATGCAAATCGATAATGCAAAGCAGTTATAGTTACTCATTAAGTGATCCTGTTCTTTCTGTAAATTCGTGTAATTGATGATTAGGTAAGTTTAATGGTTCTTGATTTCGCTTTTCTTATATCCTAGTTTGCATCGTTATTTGAACTGCTTTCATTATTTATTGCACTACTCGGGACTTGGACCAAATATCCTACATTTATGTAAAGAATGATTTAAAAAGTGATAAAAAATGCAGTAGAGGTATTGTTTTCAATTATGTACACTACTCCACATTGAACAAATTATGAGTTTTAGAAATCTTATTATACGAATATTTAAAAGGCCAATGTGGAATGTAATCAAGTAAATTCAAATATTCTATCAATCGAAGCATTCCTGGGAAAAATAATAATAATCGATTATTACTAATTTTTTATACGTGATGATAGTAAGTTTAAATTCTGGGATGAATTTAGTATTCAATAAAACTACAAAATATAGAGTTATGTACGATTAGTACGAATGGGTTTATATCGTATTTGCTGACACGCATGTTTGATACATTTTTCCATAATGGCTACCCTAGTCTCCGTTACATTTTCTTTTGTCAATATTAATAGTTTTATTACAACCAGTTTTATATTTTTCGTACGTTTATCAATTGTTTTCCGATTTGCGGAATATACTTACTTGTGAATGTTTTTTAAGTGTCTTTTTAAATTATCTGCTTTTGAGTAACAGACTGTTAGACATATTTTACATATTGCGTTTGAATCGTCTTTTATGCTGAA
>NW_017304842.1:425330-436924 GCF_001594115.1 Trachymyrmex septentrionalis
GGACTGTTGTTAGACATATTTTACATATTGCGTTTGAATCGTCTTTTATGCTGAAATAGTCCCAAGTCCAGAAGAATTTGACTTCTTTCTTTTCTTCTTCTGTTAATTTGTCTGGATGTGCCGCTACCAAGTGCTTATGTAAAATAAATAAGTGCCCATAAAGTATATCGAAATGATCATTACAATGATTGCATGTTATTTTATCACTTTCTGTTAATTTAGTGTAATGTCCACGTATCCAGCGACGAGCTGGGATTATATTCTGTGCTGCTTCCCTGAAAAAATAATTTCTGTGATTTTCTACTGGCTATACTATAAAGATGATTGATGAAACAAGAAATGAATGTTTCTCATAGATAGATTATATTTGTGTAGAAAATTTAATGTTTATGATTGTTTAGACTAAACTAAGTAGATGGTGTGCTAATTATTCTTATCGGCAGATCACATTCAGACTTACATTAATTATATTGTTAAACACGTGTCTTGTTATCGCTTTACGTTCAGCTGTTATTCCAATAGTTCTTCTAGTCTGCACTCGCTTATTACCGGTACTGAAAATTTCAAAATTCGCGACTGTTTATCTGTCAATCAACTGTTGATTTCGATTTATACGACATATTCATTCGCGAACTTTTCTGTTTTGCCGCGAAACTAAGGTTATCTCTCGGTACCTGTCTATGTATATCGCTCAACAAATGTTGTTATTAACGCTCGAATAAAGGTCAGCAACACATCTCTCTGTAATCGTTCTAGTTCGCTACATTTCAACACCGTCTGACTCCTTGTGTCCGTTCGCGATGACACTAACGGTGCTTGGGTATTCTTCCAACCGACGGTACCATCTATTCTCTCAACAGTCTTAACAATGATTTATTTATATGTATTAAGTTAATGCAAAGCAGTTATAGTTATTCGTTAAATGCTTTTGTTCCTTCCGTACATTCATGCAGATTTATTTAATTTATTCAATTAGATAAAGTTTTTGACGTTTTACTTTTCTTAGAGTTATAATGTTTATAATCCTTGTCACTATCTGAATAGTTCTCATTAATTATTACACTATCAGAATTTTGAAGGTATATCCTACATTGATATAAGGATTTTAAAAAAGTGATAAAAAATGCTGCAAAGATATTATTCTCAATTATGCATACTAATTATTCCATTACATGAAAGTATTAAAAATTATCATTTTCAGAATCTCATTCGAACATTTAAAAACAATCAGGATTGTAGCGATCAAGTAGATTCAAATATTTTATATATATGACCATTTCTTGATAACAATTACAACCGTCAAATATTGCAGGTCCTTTTTATCCACGTGGTGGTAGTAAATTTGAATTCTCGGGAATAAACTCTGTATTCAATAAAACTAAAGAAAAATAATGTACGTTTATACATATAGTACAAATATAGTAGTGTTTTCATATTTGTCAAGACTCATAAAAAACTAGTAGAAAGTTAAATACATTTTTCGATATATCAATGTATGATTACTCTTGTCTGCACTATATTTATGTATTTAGTTAATATATAGATTATTACATTCAATTTAACATTTCTCAGTGTGTTCATTATTTTTCTAACTTATATACATGGACTATACTTACTTGTGATGTTGTTTTAAGTGCTCTTTTAATATGCAAATTGTTCCACTGTATCTAATTGTTACTTTACAATGTTTGCATATTATTTCTGTATAGGTTTTTGCGATAAAGTGATCTCAAATAGGATGTAACTTTTTTCTTCTATTCTTCTGTTAATTTATATGGATAGATCTTCACCAAATACTTCAGTAAAAATGTGCAAAGTTACGATTGTGTCTACTAATAAATCTTCCATTACAGTAATTGCACAAAAATTCATTCCAGATAATTTTGTGTAATCTCCACGTATCCAACGAATTGAAATCAAATTGTCTGCTGCTTCCCTAAAATAAATAATTTCTGTAAAAGTATCAATTAAGAAAGCCAATCCCTAATGATCTTGACCTTGACATATGTTTTCAAAGTTATGGTCCTGAATGACCTTTAATAGGTATTAGCCACCATTCATTATTCGTTAAAAAGTTATTGATCAAAGTTAGTAATTATTTCCTTGCTTTATATGAGGAGTCAAATAACGTTAAACAGAGGGAGAGGTATAAGATGGACGAATTTAAGGAATACAACTTCGTGCGTCCCCTGACGCAGAGAGAGGGGTAAAGTAAAAGTCGCTTTGCGTCTAGCTTCGAAGTCTAGCTTCGTGCGCTCCAATATAGATAAGGCTTGAGGAAGAAAAGGAGGTAAAATGAGCTGAAAGTCGCTTTACGTAGAAGTCTAGCATCTCCTAAAGTAGGGGTGGGAGGGAAGAATGGGAGTTGTTTCGCGAGCTTATACCGCTGAAAATCAATGCTGTCTATTTTAAAGCTCGGAAAAGGAACCGATAACGTAAAATTCGGATAGCCGCCCACAAGATTCGTTACCACTGCACAGCTCGGGACAGATTCCACAGATATCATCTAATTCGAGTATCCGTTGAATAGCCTACAAAGCGAGTACCCGCGGAACCGTCTGCGATATAAATAATCACGTAAATCGTGGGCGATGCGGATACCCGTTTCGATGTTGATATCCGCTATATGCAACAGATTTCTGCGTGTAAGTTTGTCAATTTTAAAGGCGTTTTCGAACTGTTTATAAATAAATTTTTATTTAGTTAAACAGTTTGAATTAAAAATGTGTCAATCGTAGTAAATTGCTGCATGGCAAATTAAATTTAAAAATGTGCAATATCCATAATGCAAAACCAAAAATTTGACTGCGGAATATTTAATTACAAACGGATTGAGAATCACTACAATCAATTGTAAAACACACACCTTCAAAATTGACACAGTTATAGACAGATATTTGTAGCGTAAAGTGGATACTAACATCGAAATGGATACTACTATCGCCCATGATTCCTCAGGTATTCGTATCACATACGTTTCCGCGGGCACTCGCATTGTACACAGAGTATTGCGGATACTCAAATTAGAGGGCATGTATAATTCAATAACTACAGACCGGTATAGATCCGTATGAAATTAATGGGCGGGCAGGTACCTCGAAGGTATTTTCAGCTCTAAACTATTTAAATGTTTTGTAGTTAATGCAAAGTGATTGTAATTATTCGTTGAGTGTCTCTAATCTTTCTGTACATTAGTACAATTAATGGTTAGAAAAATTTGATCAATTAGATGGAGTTTCTTAATGTTAACGTAACCACGAGATTTAACGAACTTATTTATACAACGTTAATCACATATTATTTAAAAAAATATTGATTAAAAATCCCCTTTTGTTTTTCTTTACATAGCACAATTTTTATCTGGTATTAACGTGATTGATACTATAACGTAGTATGCTTTGTAAGCTGCACTGTCATAAACGTATACCGTATAATGCTACATTCATATATATCTTTTTTTATTATATCTTATCGACTTATAAATGTATATTGTATATATATATCATTTGCGTATTAATAGTAGTAACAGCGAAAACACAGGCAATTTACTTACCATATATATACTTAATATAAAACCTCCTAGCATAAATAAAATCATTTTTTATGACAATTACTAACTCTTGTTGATCAAATTCCGAACTAATTTAAAAATCATAAATGTAAGTTATCCAAATTTGTTTAATAAAAAGATTGTTTAAAGTAAAAAAATTGTATGAGTGTGTGTGTGTGCGTGTGTGTGTGTATGTATGTGTGGGGGGCGGTAGACATGTGTATGGGCGTGCGTGAGTGAATGTAATCAATATTTGGCCTCAAAATCGCATTACTCATGTATCGCCCCTCAAAATACAATATATAATTTTAAATCAACGCTTCATTCTTATCAGATCAAACTTTGCCAAATTCTTTAGAGAGTCGTGTCTCTGAAACAATTAAATCCATGTGACTTTGGAAAAATTTTACAGATTAAAATCGGATACAGAGAATAATTATACTTTATAAATATTATTAACGTGAGGATAAATAAATTTAATGCACTTATCAGATAATTTTATTATAAAATTTTTGTACCATACATTTATTAATATCTTGAAAAGTTTCTGAGACATACAGAAAAGCTAAAACTCTGAAAATAGTCGTTTTTCCATTTTGATGTAAATATAAATCTATAATTTAGAAAAAGATTCAATAACAGAAAAATATATACATTGAAATAACTTAAAAAATTATCAATACAGATAACTGATTTATGATTTTACACAGTGAATGACGGAAGTAACTTGTTAACCTAGAACTCGAAAACTAGTCGAATGTGCTCAAATGTTTTAAAAAAAAGTAAAAGTTTAGAAGAAATCGGACGTCTAATTATTCTACTTGAAGTAACTATTTATAACAAAGTTACAGTTAGAGTTAAAAAATCCATAATATAATATCCATAATGTATTTTGTCTATTTCACATAATTTTTTTATTTAGTATGATTTGAGTATATAATAAGTGCAAAAAGTATGTGTGCTGAGAAAATATTTCTAAAAAGATTTATTTTTAAAAAGTAAATATTATCCAGCGAGAAATGAATCGAATTCATGTCAAATCGATATCAATACGATGATCTCAGTACCACTTTTAATGCGACGATCTAAATACCACATCGATTCAACATATAATTGACGTTTATTTTCTTACTGGGTAATTAACAACTTATTCATAAAGAATACAATAGACGATATATTTTTCAAAATTAAATAAACCAAAAAAATTTATTAATTATAGAAAATACATCATTTAAAAGATAATTGAAAATTAAAAATTGTATAGTTTGGATGCTTAAAAAGTATTTGTACAGTCAAAAAATTAAACTTCTGAAATCAGAAATACGGAGCTTATTTGTTTATGTTAGAACAGAATGTATTCATTATGCAAAATTGCTAATAAATGTTTAATTATTTTTTTTACAAAAAAGACTTTTTTATAAAAAATTCTCTTACCAAACACTTTTTGCACTTACTATGTACTTTGCACTTATGTATGATAAATAAATTACTAAGTACAAATGAAATTATTTCGACACGATACAGAATATAACGAAATAAAATACATATCTCTTTCGTTTATTACATAGGAAAAAATCTATATTAAAATTGTAATATGTTGAAAATGAAAAATAATACCGAAATAAATCAAGATAAATTTAAATATTAAAAGTTGATGCTTTAATGTAACATTAATGAAATTTTTATATAAAATTCGCCGATGCTACAATGTTAAAAAAACATTCAAAGTAATATCTTATATAATATTATACGAGTCACATAAAATATGTGGTTTGAAAAAGTAAAAAAAGTTTAAACGCAAATGTTCACTCAGTTTCGAAATAATCAATTCAATCGTCAATAAATGTACTTGTTTTGTACATAAAATGTAAATTAACCTTGTCTAAAAGGAGGTCAAAAATTTCATTAAAAAATAAATTGTCATCTGAATTAAATAATTTTATATATTCTGCCAAATCAGAATCGGAAAGATTCTCCGCAATGGTCCAATGAAATTGAAGCGTTTGGTGCGAATCTGTTAAGATACAGGTAATGACATAAAGTTAATAAAATATTTGGCATTTAACGTTACATTTATATTACACGACAATTATATGACAGCTATTATTTTTAAGAATTGTGGAAGTTAAACATACAATTATTATAAAAATTTTCTTGGCCAAAAATTTCTACAAAATTATATTAGAAATGAAGATATTACTCAAAATATCAAAAAATAAACAATATCAAATATTGAATCTCCATTAATCGTATTGTACATATGGAAACACAAGCAATAGAGATAAATGCCTTTTATGATATTAGCTTAATCTTAAGTGCTTGTATAATTCTGTGTGAATTAAAAAACTACATACTACGTATGTAGTTTTTTATACTGCGCGTCGAAGTAATTTTTCGGTCTTGAAACGTAAATTGTATTAAACTATCGCAATGATATCACGAATTAAGTTAACTACCAATTTAGCTCGTGATATTACTGCGACAATTTAGTAGAATTTGTGTTTCAAGCATGGTGGAAGGAATAACATGATGTGTGGAAAATATCTCTTTCTAAAACTCTGCCCTCTTCCATCTATAGATTGTCATAAGGAGGAAGTTATCAACTGCGAAACGCTAAAAAAACATAGGACGATACATCTAATCTATTTTTATTTTAAAACTGTCTTAAATAATGTGTCTTGAGATGCTAATTCAATCCCCGGATTAATTTATAACTTCTTAAGACTGTATTTATAATATTCTTAAATGCAAGATTCGACTGATTATCGGCCTGTTTCGCGTCGTGAAATTGGTACTGAATCTTTCCTTGTGCAAGATATCTTAAAGTGAAGCTCGAATTCAGACAAGTTCACTATTTTACAACATATCGATTTGTCTTTATATACTACCACATCATTATCTCACTCGTACTATGATACACGCAGTCGCATGTTCGTATCAGTTTTAGAAATATAAATTCGTTGCAATAATATGTCTAAGTCTATTTCCAAAAACTATTGTTATGATATTGACAGCTTTAACGCCATATTGGATTGGAAGATATGGTAAAGATCTCAATTACAACAATTTTTTTTCGTTCTCGACATAAACTTCATCTCACAGATATGTATTAACGCATACGATTTAATCTTGAAAATCTCAAATTTATATACGAAGAAATAATTGTTATAAAAAATTATTGCGTTTAGTCAGTGATACAAACGATTTTAGGATCTCCTTAAAACTAACTAAAATTGTTAAAAAAATTTATCTCCATTGGTTATGCTTTTAAAAAAATAATTCCTAAACTCTCTCTATATTCTTTCTTTCTCTATATTCCTAAACATTCTATATATATATGTATATATATCTAAATTTATTTAAGTACAGTAAACTACAATAGACTAAGTACAATGATATATCAAAATTAGAAAACTTAGATAAATTAGAATACTTAGAATATTTAGATTTTCCTAGTCTTTCTTCCTAGTAAGAGACTCATAATTTAAAGAACTACAACTATTAATCAATCTTACAATAAACGGTGCAATTTTCCTTGCTGGCTTACAACTAGAGCACTTTTGTGTACCACTTTGTACTTTTTTACAAAGTAAAAACTTGTAACATAAGGTTAACAACAATATTTAACTGTGTTAAAAAAAATATGAAAAAATGATACACAGGGACACGCGGGCAACATTAATAATCTTTGGTATACATGGAATATACTTACTTGTGAATTCGTCCTTTTAAATCAATTGGATACGTGTTCCTAATTGTTGCTTTACATGTTGTCTCTGTGTCGCGTTTTATAATAAAATAGATCAAACCCAATAGAATTCAACTTCTTTTTTCTTCTTCTCTCTTAATTTATCTGGATGTGCCTCTACCAAGTCAGCTTCTAAAGTATTTAAGTGGCTAATACATATAATGAATGTTTTATTTTATTGATTGTATGTTGCATTATTACATCTCAATTTGTTGTGATGTCCATGTATCCAGCGACTGGGATCAAATTGGTTGCTACTTTCTTGAAAAAATAATTTTCAATTGTCTACTAAATGTACTTATTATAAAGGTAATTGATGAAACGATACAAGAATGTTTCATATAATAGAAAGAATATATTTGTATAGAAAATTTTATATTAAATTCAAAACATTTATATTATAATTAATGCAAAGCAATTATAATTACTCGTTAAGTGCTCGTGTTCCTTCCGTATATTCATGCAAATTGTTATTTTTTGCTCAATTGAATAAAGTTTTTAGACGTTTGGCTTTTTTAGAGTTATCCTACTGTTTGCATGCAGGTCACTATCTGAATAGCTCGCGTTAATTATTACACTGTCACTTTAAAAAGATATCCTACATTTATATAAAGATTTAAAAAAAGTAATAAAAATGCTGTAGAGATACTATTTTCAATTATAAACACTAATTATTCCACTATATAAAAATATTAAAAATTATTATATTGTGAAAATCTTATTATTCAAACATTTAAAAACGATCAAGATTGTAGCAATCAAGTAGATTCAAATATTCTATGAATCTAATCATTCCTGGAAAAAATTAAAATGACTGAATATTGATAGTTCTTTTTATATGAGACTTATTATACGCTTCCCTGAAAAAGTAACTTCCCTGATTGGCTATACGCATTATAAAGATAATACGTATATTTGATGAAACAATAAATAAATGTTTCCCGTAATAGATAGATTATATTAGTGTACAAAATTTGATGTTTATGATTTACTTATATATATTATATTTAATACAAAGCAGTTATAGTTACTCATTAAGTGCTCCTGTTTCTTCTGTAGATTTATGTGAATGAAAATTAGATAAGTTTAATGATTCTTGATGTTCCGCTTCACTTATATCCCAGGTGCATGGTTATTTGAATTGTTTTCGTTGTTTATAGCACTATCGGGACTTGGACCAACTATCCTACATTTATGTAAGAAATGATTTAGAAAGTGATAAAAAATGCAATATAGATGTTATTATATTATCATTTATGTACACTACTCCATTATCAAGTATCGGTTTTAGGAATCTTATTATACGAATATTTAAAAGCGAATGTAGAATGTAGTAATCAAGTAAATTAAAATATTCTATCAATCGAATCATTCCTGGGAAAAATAAAAATGTCAAATATTACTAATTTTTTCATATCTGGTGATAATAAGTTTAAATTCGAGCATAAATTTTGTACTCAATAGAACTACAAAATATAGAGTTATTTACAATTAATACGAATAAATGCGTCTTTATATCGTATTTGCTGACACGCAGGTTTGATACATTTTTCCATAATGCATACCATAATCTCTGTTACATTTTGTTTTAGTTAATATTTATAGTTCCATTACAATTAATTATATATTTATCAATACATTTATTAATTTTTTGTATATTTGGAATATACTTACTTGTGCTTTATCTTTAAGTGCCTTGTTAAATTATATGTCTTTCTGGACTTCAGAGATTCGTTACATAGGTTGCATGTTTTAGTTGAATCGTCTTTTAGGGTGAAATAATCCCAGATCCAGAAGAATTTATCTTCTTTTTTCTCTTCTTCTGTTAATTTGTCTGGATGTTTCTCTACCAAGTGCTTATGTAAAATTTGTAAGCGATTAATTCGTATTAGGTATTTATCATTACAATGATTGCATGTTACATTATTACTTCTAATTAATTTTGTATAATGTCCACGCATCCAGCGACGAACTGGGATTAAATTGTCTGATTCTTTCCTAAAAAAATAATTTCTCTGAATGGCTATATATATTATAAAAACGATTAACGAAACAATAATTAAATATTTTCCGTAATAGATAGATTACATTTGTGTAGAAAATGTAATGTTTATGATTTACTTATATGTATTTAATACAAAGCAGTTATAGTTACTCATTAAGTGCTTCTGTTTCTTCTGTAGATTCGTGTAATTGATAATTAGATAAGTTTAATGGTTCTTGATGTTCCGCTTCACTTATATCCCAGTTTGCATGGTTATTTGAATTGCTTTCGTTATTTATAGCACTATCGGGACTTGGACCAAATATCCTACAATTATGTAACAAATTATTTAGAAAGTGATAAAAAATACAGTAAATATATTGTTTTCAATTATATACACTACTCCACATTGAACAAATTATGAGTTTTTGAAATCTTATTATACGAATATTTAAAAGTCAATGTGGAATGTAATCAAGTAAATTCAAATATTCTATCAATCGAAGTATTCCTGGGAAAAATAAAAATAATCGATTATTACTAATTCTTTTATATGTGATGATAGTAAGTTTAAATTCAGGGATGAATTTAGTAGTCAATAAAACTACAAAATATAGAGTTATGTATGATTAATACAAATGCGTTTTTATATCCTATTTGCTGACACGCTTGTTTGATACTTTTTTCCATAATGGTTACCCTCTTCTCCGTTTCATTTTCTTTAGTTAATATTAATAGTTTTATTACAACCAGATTCATATTCTACGTTTATCAATTTTTTTTACTATTTGCGTAATATACTTACTTGTGAATTTTTTTTAAATGTTTTTTTAAAAAATTTATTGAATTAATTGTTGCTTTACATATTTTGCATGTTGCGTTTGAATCGTCTTTTATAGTGAAATAGTCCCAAATCCAGAAGAATTTGACTTCTTTCTTTTCTTGTTCTGTTAATTTGTCTGGATGTTCCTTTACCAAGTGCTGATGTAAATTATGTAAGTGACGAACTTCTATAATGTATTTATTATTACAATGATTGCATTTTACATTATTACTTCTAATTAATTTTGTATAATGTCCACGCATCCAGCGACGAACTGGGATTAAATTGTCTGATTCTTTCCTAAAAAAATAATTTCTCTGAATGGCTATATATATTATAAAAACGATTAACGAAACAATAATTAAATATTTTCCGTAATAGATAGATTACATTTGTGTAGAAAATGTAATGTTTATGATTTACTTATATGTATTTAATACAAAGCAGTTATAGTTACTCATTAAGTGCTTCTGTTTCTTCTGTAGATTCGTGTAATTGATAATTAGATAAGTTTAATGGTTCTTGATGTTCCGCTTCACTTATATCCCAGTTTGCATGGTTATTTGAATTGCTTTCGTTATTTATAGCACTATCGGGACTTGGACCAAATATCCTACAATTATGTAACAAATTATTTAGAAAGTGATAAAAAATACAGTAAATATATTGTTTTCAATTATATACACTACTCCACATTGAACAAATTATGAGTTTTTGAAATCTTATTATACGAATATTTAAAAGTCAATGTGGAATGTAATCAAGTAAATTCAAATATTCTATCAATCGAAGTATTCCTGGGAAAAATAAAAATAATCGATTATTACTAATTCTTTTATATGTGATGATAATAAGTTTAAATTCAGGGATGAATTTAGTAGTCAATAAAACTACAAAATATAGAGTTATGTATGATTAATACAAATGCGTTTTTATATCCTATTTGCTGACACGCTTGTTTGATACTTTTTTCCATAATGGTTACCCTCTTCTCCGTTTCATTTTCTTTAGTTAATATTAATAGTTTTATTACAACCAGATTCATATTCTACGTTTATCAATTTTTTTTACTATTTGCGTAATATACTTACTTGTGAATTTTTTTTAAATGTTTTTTTAAAAAATTTACGTTTATTGAATTAATTGTTGCTTTACATATTTTGCATGTTGCGTTTGAATCGTCTTTTATAGTGAAATAGTCCCAAATCCAGAAGAATTTGACTTCTTTCTTTTCTTGTTCTGTTAATTTGTCTGGATGTTCCTTTACCAAGTGCTGATGTAAATTATGTAAGTGACGAACTTCTATAACGTATTTATTATTACAATGATTGCATTTTACATTATTACTTCTAATTAATTTTGTATAATGTCCACGCATCCAGCGATGAACTGGGATGAAATTGTCTGATTCTTTCCTAAAAAAATAACTTCTCTGAATGACTATACATATTATAAAGATGATAAATGAAATGATGATAGATTACATTTG
>NW_017304843.1:0-221 GCF_001594115.1 Trachymyrmex septentrionalis
CGGAATAACACAAAGAAAATGTTTATCGAACCAACTGAATCTCGTGACGCATAAACATTACTACGCTCATTCGGAAATACTAGGTAATACAAGTATGAAATGCGGATTTTTTTCAAAAAAAAAACACGTTAAATTCGGAAGAATGATAAAAAGAGCTTTATTCAAAGTATGCTCCATTGCTAGTTACACATTTTTCCCATCTTTCGGGCAATTTGTGGATA
>NW_017304843.1:263-488 GCF_001594115.1 Trachymyrmex septentrionalis
CATTCATCGAGCCATTTTTTCACATCTTCGTACGAACCAAAGCGCTGCTCAGCAAGTGCGTGACCCATCGATGCAAACAAGTGGTAATCGGAAGGAGCCAAGTCTGGTGAGTAAGCCGCATGGGGTAGAACTTCCCAGCTGAGTGCTTCCAACGTGTCGCTAACCGGTTTTGCCGGTTGAGCATTGTCATGAAGAAAAGTGACTTTGTGTTGTCTCTTTTGGTAT
>NW_017304844.1:0-267 GCF_001594115.1 Trachymyrmex septentrionalis
CACAACTCATCTGTATCTTAGGTCGGTATTCAGAGTAGGTCAGAGCTAATATTTAAGACTGTCTTAAATACAATTTTAAGAAGTCACAAATCAGAGAGTATTAAACACTACTTAAAACAGTCTTGAAATAAGAACGGACTATGAATACCGCTCTTAGATCTCTAATTTATATATCTGTAAATGATGAATAAATAAATATATGAATTCTACTTATACTCATTATTGTATTCAGTTCAAAGTGTTTTATAATTTTAAAAATGTTTGCGT
>NW_017304845.1:0-249 GCF_001594115.1 Trachymyrmex septentrionalis
GCAATAAAATCTTTTCCAATCTTGAAACGCAGTTATGGCTAGAACTACAATATAATAGTATTAATAGTATTATAAAATGTTATATTATAATTGTGCGTTCATACTTGTCTCCTGAAAAACAAATATTCACTCACTAGTTGTTGGTTTTCAATATTATTTAAACCGCGAACTATTCACATTCTATAATAGAAGCTTTATCATAAATTTTGTGAAAAGTACTTACAACTTTGAATTTACTGATAATACAAC
>NW_017304845.1:349-753 GCF_001594115.1 Trachymyrmex septentrionalis
TGGTATAAAAAAATTATTTAATTTCTTCACTCATACCATTTACATATTGACACAGCTTAAAGTATACGTGCTTCACGTAACGTTTCAGTTCGAACATAAAAAACACAGCATAAAAAAACAACATAAAAAAACAATAATAAATCAATTCGGCGCGCAGGTATATAACTTACAAGTAAACCTAAGTTTACACTCCGTTTTTGATGAGTTTTTAGTATGTTATTCTCTAGAAAAAAATAAGCTACACGTATTTTTTTATACATGCCCATACGCATTTTGGGGGATAAAACATCCCTTTTTGAAAAAAATTGGTTTTTCTTTTTCGGAGCGAATATCTTTGAAACTATAAGAGATAGAAAAAAATTTTCAAAATAAAAATTTAATGTTTTCAAAAGTACTTTAACTAT
>NW_017304846.1:0-1033 GCF_001594115.1 Trachymyrmex septentrionalis
GTGAATCTTAAAATATATTTTTAATTATGACATTAATGTTTAAAAACAATATTTACTTTAAATTCGTTAATTGTTGAGTTTAGACGATTTGCCAGATTTGATCGTTGTGTAAAAACGCGTCGAATGAAATTAATTTTATTAATATCATATCATGAAGGATCTAAATTCAACAATTTCTCGAAAAGTAACCATTCGTTACTTTTTCAAGTAATGGTAATGTTAATACGTTACTTTTTAAAATAAATAAATAGTGATGATAATAAGTTATTTTTTTAGCAAAATAACTACTGTAACGATAACGCGTTATTTTTTAACGTTTCCAACTCTGCTCATTAGTTAATTCGCATTATTAATTTCCGATAGAGAAGAAAACTGTAGGCGATATGTATTCTCATGCCAACAACTGCATGACAGAGTGGTATAATAACATAATGGCGATGACATTGACAATGATATAAGGAAAATAATATATTATAGACCATCATCTCGTTTATTGAGGTTTTATGTTCAGCTTTTTCATCATGTTTAATACTTGCACATTAATAATACAACGAAATCAACACTATTGTTAAGATTTATAGAATCGAAATACTGAGGCCTACTTAAATAACTATCGAATACCGAATTGACAATAAAGCGTGCGATTATGTATCTTAGCGTTAGCGTATTAGATTTATCACCTCGAGAACTAGGCTTCAAATCCCGTCAATATGTATACAAAAAATATAAAATTATATAAGCAATTGTAATTAATAAAATATATGTAAAACTTTGTTATGTTTGTACATAAAAATATATATATTAACATATGTAAAATACCGTTAAAAAATAATCTTTTAAATTAAGTTTTTTTTTAATGTAGTGACATACAACTATATTTAATAGTGGGCTCTTGTTGAAGACTAAAAGTGAATTTGAATTTATTGACATTAGGAACCTACTTCAGGAGATGGAAAATGAATTACAATTGTTCGATAGTAATGAGTCAGTAAATAAGACTAAAAACGGAATACAGATTTTTGATAATAATAAT
>NW_017304847.1:0-369 GCF_001594115.1 Trachymyrmex septentrionalis
GATATATAAAATTAAATTTATGTTTTAGTATCACTAAAGTAACATTATCTGTATGACAAGCAAAGAACAAATTGCAATTGACGAAAGAAACGAAAGAAATAAAGAACAACTAATGATAACAGATAATGACAAATAATAATGACGAACTGATGAAAGAAGTGAAGAATATAAATATAACTTTTATATGAGATTTCATATGTATAGACGGAAATCTTCCAGGAGATACACAATTTTTCTCGGAGGTACAATTGAGCATTGTCAGACACAGGAGCACCGTCGTGTAAAGTTGACAATGTATTGTAAAGACAAAATCGTCCAATAATTTCTCACAGCTTAATATTTATAATAGTTTTACGTCCTAATTAGATT
>NW_017304847.1:469-830 GCF_001594115.1 Trachymyrmex septentrionalis
ATACGCTGACAAACAGAAACAATATTTCTTGAACTTGATGCTATATCGTATTTCACTAAAGAGCGTTGTTACACTTGTGCAGTTGCAATGAGGTTTTAGTACTGAAATGTAGATTTGAAAGCCACATCTTTTGTTCGTGTCGCCTACAAAGTTAATCAAAACGTTGCGTTTTTTTTTTGTAAAGCTTAATCTAGCAATGTTAATAAGAAATGAGTAAATGAGTAAGAAACTTGGAAAGTATATTGTAAAACCAATCCCGAGAAAAATTTTTTATGTATAATTATATAAAATTATATAAAAATACATATAATTTTATATAATTTGAATAAATATACATATATTTTATATATACTTGTATATA
>NW_017304848.1:0-479 GCF_001594115.1 Trachymyrmex septentrionalis
GACGCTCTCTATGTGTCAGACCGGGGACTTATTGACCGATGTGTTACTTGGACCTTAATATTATTCGTATTATTCATTCGTATTATTCTATTTATCCTATATATTGTTTAATAATAAAATAACTAATCAACTTTTTGGGGATACCTGTATCCTAGCTATAAGTTCGCTCATTAGTTGTACTCTTCGGTCCGTCAGTAGCGCAATCATGGTTCTGAGTTTGAGATTCAAGAAGCACAAAGTCTCTTGTCCTGGGAGGACAATGATCAACAATGTCCCAATGCCAACCAAATACAAAATACCGACTTTTTGCCACATTATTGTTCCTATGATTGCGGTCTGCGAATAAAAATAAAACTGGTGAGCTTTAAAAAACAATAATTTAAGAGCAACTTCAAAATAAGTGAAAAAAAGATCCTATATCTTTAGTAGTCTTAGTCTAAATTAACTCACGAGTTGTAAAATGTATACAATTAGCTTAT
>NW_017304849.1:0-244 GCF_001594115.1 Trachymyrmex septentrionalis
TTATACCATATATATTTTATGTGAGTATATTCTTGTCTCACAAACTATAACAGTAATAAAGTAAAGTCCTCCATTACGAGATAGATACTTAATAAAAGATAGCGATGTTCTTGCTTCCAATTTCACAAATATTGACGTCTATTAGTTTAGTCGAAACTCTGATATCTTATATAGGTGATTTTCTTATAGTAAGGGACTTTCCTCTATGTCTATCATTTTTATATTTTTATAATGCAAATAAAAT